>NC_138314.1:45955000-45960000 GCF_965601325.2 Salmo salar
TGTAGAGTCCTGTCAGTGTGTGTAGAGTCCTGTCAGTGTGTGTAGAGTCCTGTCAGTGTGTGTAGAGTCCTGTCAGTGTGTGTAGAGTCCTGTCAGTGTGTGTAGAGTCCTGTCAGTGTGTAGAGTCCTGTCAGAGTGTGTAGAGTCCTGTCAGAGTGTGTAGAGTCCTGTCAGAGTGTAGAGTCCTGTCAGTGTGTAGAGTCCTGTCAGAGTGTGTAGAGTCCTGTCAGAGTGTGTAGAGTCCTGTCAGAGTGTGTAGAGTCCTGTCAGTGTGTAGAGTCCTGTCAGTGTGTGTAGAGTCCTGTCAGTGTGTGTAGAGTCCTGTCAGTGTGTGTAGAGTCCTGTCAGTGTGTGTAGAGTCCTGTCAGTGTGTGTAGAGTTCCTGTCAGAGTGTGTAGAGTCCTGTCAGAGTGTGTAGAGTCCTGTCAGAGTGTGTAGAGTCCTGTCAGAGTGTAGAGTCCTGTCAGAGTGTGTAGAGTCCTGTCAGAGTGTGTAGAGTCCTGTCTGTGTGTGTAGAGTCCTGTCAGTGTGTGTAGAGTCCTGTCAGTGTGTAGAGTCCTGTCAGTGTGTGTAGAGTCCTGTCAGTGTGTGTAGAGTCCTGTCAGTGTGTAGAGTCCTGTCAGAGTGTGTAGAGTCCTGTCTGTGTGTGTAGAGTCCTGTCAGAGTGTGTAGAGTCCTGTCAGAGTGTGTAGAGTCCTGTCTGTGTGTGTAGAGTCCTGTCAGTGTGTGTAGAGTCCTGTCAGTGTGTAGAGTCCTGTCAGTGTGTGTAGAGTCCTGTCAGAGTGTGTAGAGTCCTGTCAGTGTGTAGAGTCCTGTCAGTGTGTGTAGAGTCCTGTCAGAGTGTGTAGAGTCCTGTCAGTGTGTAGAGTCCTGTCAGTGTGTGTAGAGTCCTGTCTGTGTGTGTAGAGTCCTGTCAGTGTGTGTAGAGTCCTGTCAGTGTGTGTAGAGTCCTGTCAGTGTGTAGAGTCCTGTCAGAGTGTGTAGAGTCCTGTCAGAGTGTGTAGAGTCCTGTCAGAGTGTAGAGTCCTGTCAGAGTGTAGAGTCCTGTCAGAGTGTGTAGAGTCCTGTCAGAGTGTGTAATTCCTGTCAGAGTGTAGAGTCCTGTCAGAGTGTGTAATTCCTGTCAGAGTGTGTAGAGTCCTGTCAGAGTGTGTAGAGTCCTGTCAGAGTGTGTAGAGTCCTGTCTGTGTGTGTAGAGTCCTGTCAGAGTGTGTAGAGTCCTGTCAGAGTGTGTAGAGTCCTGTCTGTGTGTGTAGAGTCCTGTCTGTGTGTGTAGAGTCCTGTCAGTGTGTGTAGAGTCCTGTCAGTGTGTGTAGAGTCCTGTCAGAGTGTGTAGAGTCCTGTCAGTGTGTAGAGTCCTGTCAGTGTGTGTAGAGTCCTGTCTGTGTGTGTAGAGTCCTGTCAGTGTGTGTAGAGTCCTGTCAGTGTGTGTAGAGTCCTGTCAGTGTGTAGAGTCCTGTCAGAGTGTGTAGAGTCCTGTCAGAGTGTGTAGAGTCCTGTCAGAGTGTAGAGTCCTGTCAGAGTGTAGAGTCCTGTCAGAGTGTGTAGAGTCCTGTCAGAGTGTGTAATTCCTGTCAGAGTGTAGAGTCCTGTCAGAGTGTGTAATTCCTGTCAGAGTGTGTAGAGTCCTGTCACAGTGTGCAGAGTCCTGTCAGAGTGTAGAGTCCTGTCAGTGTGTGTAGAGTCCTGTCAGAGTGTGTAGAGTCCTGTCAGAGTGTGTAGAGTCCTGTCAGTGTGTAGAGTCCTGTCAGAGTGTGTAGAGTCCTGTCAGAGTGTAGAGTCCTGTCAGAGTGTGTAGAGTCCTGTCAGAGTGTGTAGAGTCCTGTCAGAGTGTGTAGAGTCCTGTCAGAGTCCTGTCAGTGTGTAGAGTCCTGTCTGTGTGTAGAGTCCTGTCAGAGTCCTGTCAGAGTGTAGAGTCTTGTCAGTGTGTAGAGTCCTGTCAGAGTGTAGAGTCCTGTCAGAGTCCTGTCAGTGTGTAGAGTCCTGTCTGTGTGTAGAGTCCTGTCAGAGTCCTGTCAGTGTGTAGAGTCCTGTCTGTGTGTAGAGTCCTGTCTGTGTGTAGAGTCCTGTCAGAGTCCTGTCAGAGTGTAGAGTCCTGTCAGTGTGTGTAGAGTCCTGTCAGTGTGTGTAGAGTCATGTCTGTGTGTAGAGTCCTGTCAGAGTCCTGTCAGAGTGTAGAGTCCTGTCAAAGTGTGTAGAGTCCTGTCAGAGTGTAGAGTCCTGTCAGAGTGTAGAGTCCTGTCAGAGTGTAGAGTCCTGTCAGTGTGTGTAGAGTCCTGTCAGTGTGTGTAGAGTCATGTCTGTGTGTAGAGTCCTGTCAGAGTCCTGTCAGAGTGTAGAGTCCTGTCAGTGTGTAGAGTCCTGTCAGTGTGTAGAGTCCTGTCAGTGTGTAGAGTCCTGTCAGAGTGTAGAGTCCTGTCAGTGTGTAGAGTCCTGTCAGTGTGTAGAGTCCTATCAGAGTGTAGAGTCCTGTCTCTGTGTAGAGTCCTGTCAGAGTGTAGAGTCCTATCAGAGTGTAGAGTCCTGTCAGTGTGTAGAGTCCTGTGAGTGTGTAGAGTCCTGTGAGTGTGTAGAGTCCTGTCAAAGTGTGTAGAGTCCTGTCAGAGTGTAGAGTCCTGTCAGAGTGTAGAGTCCTGTCAGAGTGTAGAGTCCTGTCAGTGGGTAGAGTCCTGTCAGAGTCCTGTCAGTGGGTAGAGTCCTGTCAGTGTGTAGAGTCCTGTCAGAGTGTAGAGTCCTGTCAGTGTGTAGAGTCCTGTCAGAGTGTAGAGTCCTGTCAGAGTGTAGAGTCCTGTCAGAGTGTAGAGTCCTATCAGAGTGTAGAGTCCTGTCAGAGTGTAGAGTCCTGTCAGAGTCCTGTCAGAGTGTAGAGTCCTGTCAGAGTGTAGAGTCCTGTCAGAGTGTAGAGTCCTGTCAGAGTCCTGTCAGAGTGTAGAGTCCTGTCAGAGGGTGCATAGAGACAGTGCAAAAAGAAAGATACAAGTCATTTTGCTAGCTATTTAGCAGTGTTATGACTTGAGGATAGAAGACAGTTCAGTTTTGTTGTGTTACAGTCTGAATTTAAAATGAACTAAATTGAGATTTTGTGTCACTGGTCTACACACCATATCCCATAATGTCAAAGTGGAATTACATTTTAAGAAACGTTTACAACTTAATTACAAATTAAAAGCTGAAATGTCTTTAGTCAATAAGTATTCAAACCCTTTGTTATGTCAAGCCTCAATAAGTTCAGGAGTAAAAATGTGCTTAACAAGTCACATAATAAGTTACATGGATTCACTCTGTGTGTAATAATAGTGTTGAACATGATGTTTTAATGACTACCTCATCTCTGTATCCTACACATACAATTATCTGTAAGGTCCCTCAGTCGAGCAGCAAAGAAGAGCACCTATTGGTAGATAGGTCATTGAATATCCCTTTGAGCATGGTGAAGTTATTAATTACATTTTGGATGGTGTATCAATACACCCAGTCACTACAAAGATACAGGCGTCCTTCCTAACTCAGTTGCCGGAGAGGAAGGAAACCGCTCAGGGATTTCACCATGAGGCCAGTGGTGACTTTAAGTTACAGAGTTTAATGGCTGTGACAGGAGAAAACTGAGGATGGATCAACAACATTGTAGTTACTCCACAATACTAACCTAATTGACAGAGTGAAAAGAAGGAAGCCTGTACAGAATAAAAAATATTCCAAAACATGCATCCTGTTTACAACAAGGTACTAAAGTAAAACTGCAGAAAAATGTAGCAAAGAAATGAACTTTATGTCCTGAATACAAAGCGCTATGTTTGGAGCAAATCCAACACAACACATCACTGAGTACCACAGTTCTTGCGGATGACAAGCATACCCATAACATGATGCAGCCACCACCACAAATATTGTACAATCCAGGTGTGTAAAGCTCTTAGAGACTTACCCAGAAAGGCTCACAGCTGTAATCGCTGCCAAAGGTGATTCTAACCTCAGGGGTATGAATACTTATGTTACGATGGTATTTCTGGATTTCATTTTAAATACATTTGCACAAAAAAAAAAAAAAAAAACATGTTTTTCACTTTGGCATTATGGGTTATTGTGAGTAGTTGGGTGAGAATATATATTTATATATATATATATATATATGTATATATATATATATATATATATATATATTTTTTTTTTTTTTTTTTTTTATTTTTTTTTTTATTATTATTATTTTTTTTTATCCATTTTGAATTTATGCTGTAACACAACGAAATGTAGAATAAGTCAAGGGGTATGAATACTTTCTACTGCCACTGTAAATCATCCACCATGTTGTTACCTGAGACTAATTAGTGTGACGATGCTGCTAACGACATGAGTAATAGCAGAGCTATGTACAGTACATACAGTACCTCTATCTGAATGGATTTTCCATTAACTGGGTCATGCTAGAATACCGGACTTCCATCTGTCAGTTCCAGAAATGTGTAGGATCTATAATAGGTCTTACACACGGTAGATCCTGCTGGAATGTGTATCAGTTGGCCAAGTTTCTACTGTCTTTCTGAGACATAAAAGTACTGTAGTACCAGGTCCAGATATGTTGGCTGTTCTGGGTCAGCACCAGGTCCAGATATGTTGGCTGTTCTGGGTCAGCACCAGGTCCAGATATGTTAGCTGTTCTGGGTCAGCACCAGGTCCAGATGTATTGGCTGTTCTGGGTCAGCACCAGGTCCAGATATGTTGGCTGTTCTGGGTCAGCACCAGGTCTAGGTATGTTGGCTGTTCTGGGTCAGCACCAGGTCCAGATGCTGTTCTGGGTCAGCACCAGGTCCAGATGTATTGGCTGTTCTGGGTCAGCACCAGGTCCAGATGTATTGGCTGTTCTGGGTCAGCACCAGGTCCAGATATGTTGGCTGTTCTGGGTCAGCACCAGGTCCAGGTATGTTAGCTGTTCTGGATCAGCACCAGGTCCAGATATGTTGGCTGTTCTGGGTCAGCACCAGGTCCAGATATGTTGGCTGTTC
>NC_138314.1:45962500-45965000 GCF_965601325.2 Salmo salar
ACAATGGAACGGAACACTTCAAAGCATCCGATAGGTTCCACATTTTTTTTTTTTTAAACTAGAATGAAACGAAGAATTCATATCAAAGTTCTCAGAAATCCTTCTGGGAGTAAATCTGTTTAACAGTGACATGAGTTCTTTGAAAAGATTGGAACTATCAAATGAAAAAAAAAAAGTTGCACAGAAAATTAGAAAAGTAGCTCACTTTCCATACTCTTTCATTACATAATAATCCTTATTTTTTTTATCTCATTCTAGAGCCAACCTAAACTATGGAAGGTGAAATGATAGAGATTAAAGCATCAAGATATCTCTACGGTTCATATACTCAGTTCATGTATAATGTCATCATCTACCAGGAAGTCTAATACTAAGTTCATACATAGACAAAATAGAATCTAACCAGACGGTTTGATATGGGGTCAATCTCTCTCTCCCCCTCTTCCCACCCTTCTTGCCTCTATTTTCTCATTCTCTCTCTCCCCCTCTTCCCACCCTTCTTGCCTCTATTTTCTCATTCTCTCTCTCCCCCTCTTCCCACCCTTCTTGCCTCTATTTTCCCATTCTCTCTCTCCCCCTCTTCCCACCCCTCTTGCCACTATATTCCAATTCTCTCTCTCTCCAGGCAGATTGCTCAAGAGTGACTTCGAGATTGGACGTCTATCCATGTCCTGAGGACGTAGGGAAATGCCTTCAAAACCCAGGCACTAGGGGCAACAGTGAGAACTATCGCCATCAAGAAAGGGTTGGGTTTTTGCGTAGTCCCATGGCTCTGGATCAGAATGTTGAGAGTTCGATCCTAGGACACTCGTTTTCATTTTTTGGGGGGGGGGTTTTACCCTATGAATTTGACGTTTGGAGAAACGTAAATAAACCTCTAATTATGCAGTGAGACTGTGAGAGCTTGTTGAGCTTCTTTCTCTCTCCATCCCTCTCTCTCTTTCTCTCTCTTGTTCCCGCTGTACCCGCTCACACCCAGACCTCTCTGTTGCCATGGTGCAGAGTTGTTTTGAATGGCAGAATGACGTCTGTTACAGATTGTCTGAATGAGTTCAACTTGCTGTTTGTGTGTTTGGGCTGGGAGAGGGGGAGTGACTGGCCTTTTCTGTGCTACAACAATGACCATGTGAGGTATTCTGAACGCACGCACACGCATGCACGCACACGCACGCACACACACACACGCCACACACACCACCACGCACACACACCGCACGCACGCGCACGCGCACGCACACGCACGCGCACGCGCACACGCCACCACACCACACCACACACACGGAGTATGTAACCAAAGTGATGCCTCTAATTACAAAGCTAACACCAACAGAACGAGAACAGACTAAATCACACATCCTACTAAAATAGAGTTTAAACTTATCAAACCCAGCCACTTCATTGGTGTTTTTTCACCATCTAATCATGGCAATGGACTGTTTCATTTCAGAGAGATAAATGATCATGTTTTTTCTGCTATAAGTAATACTATATATCCTCCTCACTCTCAGAGAAATCAGTAGTACTGCTAGGTTTTATACAGTAATGCTATGTATCCTCCTCACTCTCAGAGAAATCAGTAGTACTGCTAGGTTTTACACAGTAATACTATATATCCTCCTCAGAGAAATCAGTAGTACTGCTAGGTTTTATACAGTAATGCTATATATACTCCTCAGAGAAATCAGTAGTACTGCTAGGTTTTATACAGTAATACTATATATCCTCCTCAGAGAAATCAGTAGTACTGCTAGGTTTTATACAGTAATACTATATATCCTCCTCAGAGAAATCAGTAGTACTGCTAGGTTTTACACAGTAATACTATATATCCTCCTCACTCTCAGAGAAATCAGTAGTACTGCTAGGTTTTATACAGTAATGCTATATATCCTCCTCACTCTCAGAGAAATCAGTAGTACTGCTAGGTTTTATACAGTCTAATGTAACAAATAACTACATTTTTTTTAAAGAACTATAGAAATTATAGAAATTATACAAAGAACTGTACAAGTTATATACTGCTCAAAAAAATAAAGGGAACACTTAAACAACACATCCTAGATCTGAATGAAATAAATAATCTTATTAAATACTTTTTTCTTTACATAGTTGAATGTGCTGACAACAAAATCACACAATAATAATCAATGGAAATCCAATTTATCAACCCATGGAGGTCTGGATTTGGAGTCACACTCAAAATTAAAGTGGAAAACCACACTACAGGCTGATCCAACTTTGATGTAATGTCCTTAAAACAAGTCAAAATGAGGCTCAGTAGTGTGTGTGGCCTCCACGTGCCTGTATGACCTCCCTACAACGCCTGGGCATGCTCCTGATGAGGTGGCGGATGGTCTCCTGAGGGATCTCCTCCCAGACCTGGACTAAAGCATCCGCCAACTCCTGGACAGTCTGTGGTGCAACGTGGCGTTGGTGGATGGAGCGAGACATGATGTCCCAGATGTGCTCAATTGGATTCAGGTCTGGGGAACGGGCGGGC
>NC_138314.1:45970000-46057500 GCF_965601325.2 Salmo salar
TAAACACAGCAGCAGATAATTGGGTCAGCCTGGTATCGTTGATTTATTGGACATGTAAATGACTGTCTAATTGGTATTTCCTGTGTCAGTGTTTAGTTATGACTACTAGCTGTTCTGGGGGGGGGGGGGGGGGGCAGTGCCCCTTCGACAACAGTTTTGGACCCCCTTGTGGCCCCCCCCCCTAAATGTGGAGTATGAAATAATTTTTACATAACAAATTTTTGCTATCGTTCTTTTTTTTTTTTTACATCCGTTATTAGACAGAGGCAACGATGATGATTATGAACATGGTCTTTTGCCTGCTAATGCAGTGAAGAAAACGATATGACAACAATAACGTCTAATGTAACTGGCCCCTCTAACAGTACAACTGGCCCCAGCTTGGCCCCCCGCAGTTTAAATGGTATAGAACTGCCACTGGTTATAACCCTTCCCCTTGATTCTGTCCTCTCTCACCAATCTATGGCTGTATATGTTCACTCCTAATCTACCTGTTTGTTGTCCCCTGTCATTCTACGTGTCAAAGTTGAACAGAAGTCCCCACCATGGTCCACAGACAGTCTCTCTCTCTCCTCCCCCTATCCACAGACAGTCTCTCTCTCTCCTCCCCCTATCCACAGACAGTCTCTCTCCTCCCTCTATCCACAGACAGTCTCTCTCCTCCCCCTATCCACAGACAGTCTCTCTCTCTCCTCCCCCTATCCACAGACAGTCTCTCTCTCTCCTCCCCCTATCCACAGACAGTCTCT
The DNA here is from genome assembly GCF_965601325.2 of Salmo salar. Lineage (NCBI taxonomy): Eukaryota > Metazoa > Chordata > Actinopteri > Salmoniformes > Salmonidae > Salmo > Salmo salar. Next base: position 45,970,750 of record NC_138314.1, read on the forward strand.
CTCTCTCCTCCCCTATCCACAGACAGTCTCTCTCCTCCCCCTATCCACAGACAGTCTCTCTCCTCCCCCTATCCACAGACAGTCTCTCTCCTCCCCCATCCACAGACAGTCTCATTCCTCCCCCTATCCACAGACAGTCTCTCTCCTCCCCCTATCCACAAACAGTCTCTCTCTCTCTCCTCTCCCTATCCACAGACAGTCTCTCTCCTCCCCCTATCCACAGACAGTCTCTCTCCTCCCCCTATCCACAGACAGTCTCTCTCCTCCCCCTATCCACAGACAGTCTCTCTCCTCTCTCCTCCCCCTATCCACAGACAGTCTCTCTCCACCCCCTATCCACAGACAGTCTCTCCCCTCCCCCTATCCACAGACAGTCTCTCTCCTCCCTCTATCCACAGACAGTCTCTCTCCTCTCTCCTCCCCCTATCCACAGACAGTCTCTCTCCTCCCTCTATCCACAGACAGTCTCTCTCCTCCCTCTATCCACAGACAGTCTCTCTCCTCCCCCTATCCACAGACAGTCTCTCTCCTCCCCCTATCCACAGACAGTCTCTCTCCTCCCCCTATCCACAGACAGTCTCTCTCCTCCCCTTATCCACAGACAGTCTCTCTCCTCCCCCTAGCTAGTCTTAGAGTAGACACAACAGCAGAACACTGCCGGGTAAAAACAGATACAGCAAGATGTACATTGTATCCCCAGAAGATAGAACTTAAAAGTATTAAAAGTATGAATTAAAACCTGTTGTTTCCAAAATGGTCATCTTAGACCTAGAGAGATAGTGTGGCAGCACTATAGACCATAACACTGGTTCATATACATTGCTGTCTGCTGTTAGGTCACTGTTGTTGTCAGTGTACATCAGACACCGTACCCCACATCTCCAGACTCAGAGAAGCAATAGACATGTCAGTAAAGGATATAAATAGCACCACCTAGTGGAAGAACTCAGGGATAACGTACTGCTGTACAATGGAACTATTTACCTGAACGACAGATCTGTTCATACATTAGATCCCATCTGTCGTTACTGAGAACGGTTTATATCTCAGACCCCGGATCGGACTCATGCCTGGGGAGTTTGTCTGTGGTGGCAGCCTCAAAGCTTCTCGGCACAGGAGTCATTTCTCTAAACTAGCTGTCCCTAATCCCCTAACCCCTAACCCTGTTACCCTCTGACCCTCTAACCCTATCCGTTACCCTGCAACCAGGAGACAGAGAACCCTAACCGTTACCCTGCAACCAGGAGACAGAGAACCCTAACCGTTACCCTGCAACCAGGAGACAGAGAACCCTAACCGTTACCCTGCAACCAGGAGCCAGAGAACCCTAACCGTTACCCTGCAACCAGGAGCCAGAGAACCCTAACCGTTACCCTGCAACCAGGAGCCAGAGAACCCTAACCGTTACCCTGCAACCAGGAGCCAGAGAACCCTAACCGTTACCCTGCAACCAGGAGCCAGAGAACCCTAACCGTTACCCTGCAACCAGGAGCCAGAGAACCCTAACCGTTACCCTGCAACCAGGAGCCAGAGAACCCTAACCGTTACCCTGCAACCAGGAGCCAGAGAACCCTAACCGTTACCCTGCAACCAGGAGACAGAGAACCCTAACCGTTACCCTGCAACCAGGAGACAGAGAACCCTAACTGTTACCCTGCAACCAGGAGCCAGAGAACCCTAACCGTTACCCTGCAACCAGGAGACAGAGAACCCTAACCGTTACCCTGCAACCAGGAGCCAGAGAACCCTAACCGTTACCCTGCAACCAGGAGCCAGAGAACCCTAACCGTTACCCTGCAACCAGGAGCCAGAGAACCCTAACCGTTACCCTGCAACCAGGAGCCAGAGAACCCTAACCGTTACCCTGCAACCAGGAGACAGAGAACCCTAACCGTTACCCTGCAACCAGGAGACAGAGAACCCTAAAGTTTCTGAGGGTTTTAGGAGCCAAGCCAAATTTCTTCAGCCTCCTGAGGATGAAAAGGCGCTGTTGCACCTTCTTCACCACACTGTCTGTGTGGGTGGTCCATTTCAGTTTGTCAGTGATGTGTAGGCCGAGGAACTTGAAGCTTTTCGACCCTCTCTAGCTGCGGTCCCGCCGATGTGGATAGGGGGGTGCTCCCTCTGCTGTTTCCTGAAGTCCACGATCATCTCCTTTGTTTTGTTGACGTTGAGGGAGAGGTTATTTTCCTGGCACCACTCTGCCAGGGCTCTCACCTCCTCCCTGTAGGCCGTCTCGTCATTGTTGGTAATCAAGCCTACTACTGTTGTGTCGTCTGCAAACTTGATGATTGAGTTGGAGGCGTGCGTGGCCACGCAGTCATGGGTGAACAGGGAGTACAGGAGGGGGCTGAGAACGCACCCTTGTGGGGCTCCTATGTTGAGGATCACCGCAGTGGAGGTGTTATTGCCTACCTTCACCACTTGGGGTCAGCCCATCAGGAAGTCCAGGACATAGTTGCACAGGAAAGGGGTTCAGGCCCAGGGCTCTGAGCTTAGTGATGAGCTTTGAGGGTACTATGGTATTGAAGGCTGAGCCTTAGTCAATGAACAGCATTCTTACATAGGTATTTATTTTGTCCAGATGAGATAGGGCAGTGTACAGTGCAATTGTGATTGCGTCGTCTGTGTATCTATTGGGGCGGTATACAAATTGAAGTGGGTCTAGGGTGTCAGGTAAGGTGGAGGTGATATGATTCTTAACTAGCCTATCAAAGCACTTCATGATGACAGAAGTGAGTGCTAAGGGAAGATAGTAATTTAGTTCAGTTACCATTGCTTTCTTGGGTAGAGGAACAATGGTGGACATCTTGAAGCAAATGGGGACAACAGACTGAAATAGGGAGAGATTGAATATGTCCGTTAACACTCCAGCCAGCTGGTCTACACATGGTCGGCAGCCTTGCGAGGGTTAACACGCTTAAAGCTTCAGGACTACATTTTAGAAATGCTTAGGCCCCTGCCGCTCACGAGGACTGTGTGCTTTCGTTCTCCGTGGCCAATGTAAGTTAGTAATTTAAAAATAATTGTTTCTGACCAGTCCCTCAGATGACTAACTAACACTAATTTAGCCCCGTCTCAGGTACTAGTTTTAATGTGTTTTAATGTAAGTAAAACTACACTTAAAGGAGGAATGACCATAGCCTGCTGTCCAATAAAATGTATAGAAAAACACACTGCTCTGTGGTGTTAAACATGTTCTCCAACACACTGCTCTGTGGTATTAAACATGTTCTCCAACACACTGCTCTGTGGTATTAAACATGTTCTCCAACACACTGCTCTGTGGTATTAAACATGTTCTCCAACACACTGCTCTGTGGTGTTAAACATGTTCTCCAACACACTGCTCTGTGGTATTAAACATGTTCTCCAACACTCTGCTCTGTGGTATTAAACATGTTCTCCAACACACTGCTCTGTGGTGTTAAACATGTTCTCCAACACACTGCTCTGTGGTATTAAACATGTTCTCCAACACACTGCTCTGTGGTATTAAACATGTTCTCCAACACACTGCTCTGTGGTGTTAAACATGTTCTCCAACACACTGCTCTGTGGTATTAAACATGTTCTCCAACACTCTGCTCTGTGGTATTAAACATGTTCTCCAACACTCTGCTCTGTGGTATTAAACATGTTCTCCAACACTCTGCTCTGTGGTATTAAACATGTTCTCCAACACTCTGCTCTGTGGTATTAAACATGTTCTCCAACACTCTGCTCTGTGGTATTAAACATGTTCTCCAACACACTGCTCTGTGGTATTAAACATGTTCTCCAACACACTGCTCTGTGGTATTAAACATGTTCTCCAACACACTGCTCTGTGGTATTAAACATGTTCTCCAACAGTCTGCTCTGTGGTATTAAACATGTTCTCCAACACACTGCTCTGTGGTATTAAACATGTTCTCCAACACACTGCTCTGTGGTATTAAACATGTTCTCCAACACACTGCTCTGTGGTATTAAACATGTTCTCCAACACACTGCTCTGTGGTATTAAACATGTTCTCCAACACTCTGCTCTGTGGTATTAAACATGTTCTCCAACACTCTGCTCTGTGGTATTAAACATGTTCTCCAACACTCTGCTCTGTGGTATTAAACATGTTCTCTAACACACTGCTCTGTGGTATTAAACATGTTCTCCAACGCACTGCTCTGTGGTATTAAACATGTTCTCCAACACACTGCTCTGTGACCTCAGATAAAGATCTGGTACGACACACTAACAGGTGTCTAACAGTTTGAGATATGGACCTGTAGTTGCTGGTTACTGGTTTATTGGTTAAAATCTTGAGTTGGGCACTTCAAATAAGTAAGGGTCTGAACTGGCAGGGTCTGGACTGGCAGGGTCTGAACTGGCAGGGTCTGGACTGGCAGGGTCTGGACTGGCAGGGTCTGAACTGGCAGGGTCTGGACTGGCAGGGTCTGGACTGGCAGGGTCTGAACTACTGGCAGGGGTCTGAACTGGCAGGGTCTGGACTGGCAGGGTCTGAACTGGCAGGGTCTGAACTGGCAGGGTCTGAACTGGCAGGGTCTGGACTGCTTGATCTCAAGTAGAATCTTCTTACCGTTCCAAGTTCAAACATGTCAAAGAATGAGTTAGCTGAAAACAAGGTCAGAGTACAATGTTCTTGCAATGTGATATGATACCCGTACAATATCAACCAAATAGACCAATAAACCTGCAGGGCAATAAGACATATCATTCAAGACAGAAGGAAAGAGAGACAGGAATAGTCTGCGTGCATTTTGAGCTTGGATTGGATTGACTTTTCTTCTGGATTAAATCGTTTATTTGTAATATGATACTGTCACGTGTGCTGTCTTCAAATTCCCTGTCATAAAGGAGCCAAGGCGCAGCGTGCCGGTAATTCCACATCTTTATTTAAGGAAAACGAACCAAAACAAAACAATAAACAGGTCCGCAGCAAGCCACGTAACACACTGTGCCGTACACACACAGAAATAATAATAACCCACAAACACAAGTGGGGAACAGGCTGCCTAAGTATGGTTCCTAATCAGAGACAACGATAGACAGCTGCCTCTGTTTAGGAACCATACTCGACCCAACAAAGAAATACAAAAACAACATAGACATACAACACATAGAATGCCCACCCCATGTCACACCCTGACCTAACCAAACAGAGAAAAACGACTCTCACAGGTCAGGGCGTGACAGATACCCGTACAATATGAAACCAAATAGACCAATAAACCTGCAGGGCAGGTCATTCAAGACATACGAGACAGAAGGAAAGAGAGACAGGAATAGTCTGCGTGCATTTTGAGCTTGGTTTGGATTTACTTTTCTTCTGGATTAAATCGTTTATTCTGACTAAGAGGGATAACAATCTACAGTATAGAGGTAAGTATCAAACAACCAGTAATACTATACAATATACTGTAAAATACTTGTTAGCTGTACCATTATTTTACTGTATGCTTTATATCTATGATATGTTGCATATTAATTGTTCATATTTGTTATATGACAGGTAGGACCGTTGTAGAGGTCAAGATTCCAGGTGAAGTTGTTGGTTGAGAGAATGCCGAGAGTGTGCAAAGCTGCCATCAAGGCAAAAGGTGGCTACATTGAAGAATCTCAAACATAAAATATATTTGATTTGTTAAACACTTTTTTGGTTACTACATGATTCCATATGTGTTATTTCACAGTTTTGATGTCTTCACTATTATTGTAATAAATAGTAAAAATAAAGCAAAACCCTTGAATGAGTAGGTGTGTCCAAACTTTTGACTGGTACTGTATACCTATACCGTATATATATAAACTCACCTTTCAGCAGGACAGTAACCCAAAACACAAGGCCAAATATGCGCTGAAGTTGCTTACTAAGACAACATTGAATGTTCCTAAGTGGCTTCATTACAGTTTTGACTTAAATCAGCTTGAACATCTATGACAAGACTTGAAAATGGCTGTCTAGCAATGATCAATAACCAACTTGAGAGCTTGAAGAATTTAATTAAGAATAATGTGCAAATATTGTACAATCCAGGTGTGCAAAGCTCTTAGCGACTTACCCAGAAAGACTCACAGCTCTTAGAGACTTACCCAGGAAGACTCACAGCTCTTAGAGACTTACCCAGGAAGACTCACAGCTCTTAGAGACTTACCCAGGAAGACTCACAGCTCGTAGAGACTTACCCAGAAGGACTCACAGCTCTTAGAGACTTACCCAAAAAGACTCACAGCTCTTAGAGACTTACCCAGAATGACTCACAGCTGTTATCGCTACCAATGGTGATTCTAACATGTAATGATTCAGGGGGTTGAATGCCTTTCTAATCAACATACTGTATATTACAGCTTTATTTTCCATTTATAAAAAAAAAAGTTGAATTTTTATTCCACTTTGACAGTAGAGTATTTTGTGTAGATCATTGAAAAAAGATGACAATGAAATCCATTTTAAATCCCACATTGTTACAAGAAAATGTGGGAATAAATCAAAGGGCTGTGAATACTTTCTGAAGGCACATTAGGCCTTACATTTACTTACAGGTCAACTGATATGAACCAGAAGCCAGACATGGAGTCTTCCTCAATGAAGAAGTCATCCTGCAATTCTGAGGATCTTAAGGAGATATATTCCCTCAAAATGAGTCTGTCTGAAGATGATGCAGATATTCCAGACAGGGAAACTGAAAGGTCAGAGAACACTGTGTTTGTCTCTTTCGTTATCATGTTTTTTGGATTCCAGACATTTGATTCAATTCATAGTTTAGATATTTTACGCCATGAAGGAAGTGTACAATGTTATCTTCCCACCACCTTTAAGAACCGAACAGGACGTTTTACAAAGTTGAAGTTATTAATTGATAAGAATGTTCTGTGTCCATGTTTTTCTCTCCCTCTAGCGGCAACCTTGAGAGACCTGTGTCTCCAGTATCCAGTGTGCTGTCAATGGAGAGTGATGTCTTCTCCAATCACGTCACTGATAAGGACATTCTTGATTCAAGGTGATACGTATATCCTGGTAGTTTCACTACATTTCAATCATATTACAAAGGGTTGAATCAGAGGCAGAATAGACTCAATATGTATTTGTGTTAGTAATTACATACATTTTGTTGTAGAATATCGTTAATTTGCATTTGAATGTGTCTTAGACTCGTACGATGATTGACAGTTTATATTCGCTGTCTACTTTCACCGTCTACTTAATATAAGAAAACAACATCTCATTCTGCAAATAAAAAGTGGATATTTTTTTTTTAGATAGTAGGAAGTTCAGTCCTACTTCTTTGAACATCATGATTCAAGATCAGATTAACAAGCTAGTTTAAGCAGCTAGCAATTGAGCAGCTAGTTAGTGAGTGAGAGCCATTGTTAGCATGCTAACATCAGTATCCAGTGGAATCCAGATCGCTGATGCTAATGTAACAATTGCTTAACACTATGGGCTACTGTATGTTTAAACTTAAACTCAATTGGACCAGTTAGGTTCGCTACTTGAGCAGTAGGGAGAAATGAATACCGCACAACTGAATAATTTAGGAAAGGAATGCCGGCTTGACTTTTGTAAATGAAAATATATATGTTTTTAAAGAATCACATTCAATAAATATTGATATGTGAAATTTGTACAATGAGCTCAATATGAATTCAATACATAAACAGTACAATAAACGTAGATATCTCCCATATATCCTGCTTATAGTTTGCTAGGGTATCTCAGCTTTCAATGCTCAAAGTTCAATACAAATATAATAAACATGAATCCACAGAAAAACACAACCCAATTAAAAAAAATACTGACTTATAAAGCACTATGAGATGGAATCAAAGGTGAGTGACTGTGCATATCAATAAACACTGTAAGGTGTGTAGATGTGCTATGTGCTTATGACAGTCCCAATGCAATGTTTGGTGCAAATTCAGTGTCCTCCAAGGGAAAGGAAAAATAAATATTTGCATGCAAATCTTCTTACGGATGTCCTGGGTTCAATGGTGGAACTGAATCCATACTCAAAAAAACAGACTTTTTTTTTTTACAAACAGGATCACACAATATATATATGTACAATGAGTACCTTTCTATATTAACATTAATATAGTGCTTAGTTTTAATCTCTTACAGGAACAAGAAGATAAAACTTTGTCACGCTTGTCGTAAGGAGTGGACCAAAACGCAGCGGGAAAATGTATACTCATAGAAATAAACCAACTAGAAATAACATAGAAATACACTAACATAGAACATAACCCAAACAACCCCGAAACACCCTAAACAAACACCCCCTGCCACACCCTGACCAAACTACAATAACAAACAGCCCCTTTACAGGTCAGGATGTGACAGGACCCCCCCCCCCCCCCCCAAAGGTGCAGACCCCTGATGCACCTTAAACAAAAAACAAAAAAAACACAAACATAAACCCCAACACACAAATAATCCCCTAACTAAAGGGAGGGAAGGGATGGTGGCCACCGTCACCGACGGTTCTAGTGCTACACCCCCCCTCCCCAACCTCCTACTATGGAGGTGGCTCAGGCTCCGGTCTTACTCCCCAACCTAACCTGTCCACCCCCGCTAACTGCTTATTATTATTTACCCCTCCTGAAGTCTCTGGGCTAAGGTGCATCGCTGAAGACCTCGGGCTGTAGCGCGTCGCTGGAGACCTCCGACTGGAGTGCGACTCTGGGAGCTCCGGACTGTGGGCCGTCTCTGCTGGCTCCGGACTGTGGGCCGTCTCTGCTGGCTCCGGACTGTGGGCCGTCTCTGCTGGCTCCGGACTGTGGGCCGTCTCTGCAGGCTCCGGACTGTGGGCCGTCTCTGCAGGCTCCGGACTGTGGGCCGTCTCTGCTGGCTCCGGACTGTGGGCCGTCTCTGCTGGCTCCGGACTGTGGGCCGTCTCTGCTGGCTCCGGACTGTGGGCCGTCTCTGCTGGCTCCGGACTGTGGGCCGTCTCTGCTGGCTCCGGACTGTGGGCCGTCTCTGCAGGCTCCGGACTGTGGGCCGTCTCTGCTGGCTCCGGACTGTGGGCCGTCTCTGCTGGCTCCGGACTGTGGGCCGTCTCTGCTGGCTCCGGACTGTGGGCCGTCTCTGCTGGCTCCGGACTGTGGGCCGTCTCTGCTGGCTCCGGACTGTGGGCCGTCTCTGCTGGCTCCGGACTGTGGGCCACCTCTGCAGGCTCCGGACTGTGGGCCATCTCTAGACGGGGCACTGTCGCCGGAAGCTCTGGACGGGGAACTGTCACCAGAAGCTCTGGACGGGGACTGCGCACTGAAGGCCTGATGCGTGGGGCTGGCTTTGGAGGCGCCAGACTAGGGACACGCACCACAGGGCTAGTGCGAGGAGCAGGAGCAGGACGAACTGGACTGGGCTGGGCTGACGTACTGGAGGCCTGGTGCGTGGGGCTGGTACTGGAGGTACCAGACTGGAGACACGCACCCCAAGGCTAGTGCGAGGAGCGGGAACAGGACGTACTGGACTGGGCTGACGCACTGGAGGCCTGGTGCGTGGTGCTGGCTTTGGAGGCGACAGACTGGAAACACGCACCTCAAGGCTAGTGCGAGGAGCGGGAACTGGATACACTGGGTCATGAGTGGGCACCGGCGGTCTGGAGCGCACCGCCTGCACAACCCGTCCTGGCTGGATGGTAATAGTAGCCCTGCACGAGCGGAGTGCTGGCACAGGGCGAACTGGGCTGTGCAGAGGCCTGATGGCTGCCGTACGTAGAGCAGGCGTAGGGTAGCCTGGGCCTAGGAGGCGCACTGGTGGCAACATGTGCTGTGCAGGCATACTCCTACCCGGCTGGATGCCCACTCTAGCACGACACTTGCGAGGAGCTGGGATAGCTCGCACCGGACTGTGCGTTCGCATGTGCGAGATCGTGCGCACTTCCGCATACATCGGTGCTCTCATGATCCGTTGCTCCCCATAATAAGCACGGGAAGTTGGCTCAGGTCTATTGCCTGACCTAGCCAATCTTCCCGTGTGGCCCCCCAAATTTTTTTTATTGGGGCTGCCTCTCAGGTTTCCTTGCCAGTCGTGTTCCCACATAACGTTCCCGGTCCTTCTCCCGCTAGTATCTGCTCCCATGTCCATGATTCCTTATAGCTCTGCTGCTGCTCCTTCCTCCGTTGCTTGGTCCATTGGTGGTGGGTAGTTCTGTCACGCTTGTCGTAAGGAGTGGACCAAAACGCAGCGGGAAAATGTATACTCATCTTCTTTTTGTATTTGAAGAAGGAAAAACAAAAATAAACACCTATACAAAACAAACGACTCCAAACAGTCCCGTCAGGTGCAACAAACACTAAACCAGGAAATAACTACCCACAAACCCCCATAGAACAAACACCCATACAAAATAAGACCTTCAATCAGAGGCAACGAGAAGCAGCTGCCTCCAATTGAAGGTCAACCCAATAAACACCACATAGAAATAGACCAACTAGAAATAACATAGAAATACACTAACATAGAACATAACCCAAACAACCCCGAAACACCCTAAACAAACACCCCCTGCCACGCCCTGACCAAACTACAATAACAAACAGCCCCTTTACTGGTCAGGACGTGACAAACTTAGTCAAAATGCTTGAAACTTTAACTACAGCACCAGGCTCACGTGTACTAAACAATAAACTAGACTGGACAATACTGAGGACTTTAAACAAGCTACAGCACCATGCTCACATGAACTAAACAATAAACTAGACTGGACAATACTGAGGACTTTAAACTTTAACTACAGCAAAAGGCACACATGAACTAAACAATAAACTAGACTGGACAAATGGAAAGTACTAGTGGTCACACCTATAAACCATTTCTTACAAAGTCATCTAAAATATAACTGTGTACCAAAACGGATTTTATAGAAGTATGAAAACTAAAATAGTTTGTAATAGCTGTCAACTTTTAAACACATCACAATATAATATAATATGATTGGTTAGTGGAATCTCACCAGTAACGATAAGTATTCAAATCAAATCAAATTTATTTATATAGCCCTTCGTACATCAGCTGATATCTCAAAGTGCTGTACAGAAACCCAGCCTAAAACCCAAAACAGCAAGCAATGCATGTGAAAGAAGCACGGTGGCTAGGAAAAACTCCCTAGGAAAAACTCCCTAGAAAGGCCAAAAACCTAGGAAGAAACCTAGAGAGGAACCAGGCTATGAGGGGTGGCCAGTCCTCTTCTGGCTGTGCCGGGTGGATATTATAACAGAACATGGTCAAGATGTTAAAATGTTCATAAATGACCAGCATGGTCAAATAATAATAATCATAGTAGTTGTCGAGGGTGCAACAAGCACGTCCGGTGAACAGGTCAGGGTTCCATAGCCGCAGGCAGAACAGTTGAAACTGGAGCAGCAGCACGGCCAGGTGGACTGGGGACAGCAAGGAGTCATCATGCCAGATAGTCCTGAGGCATGGTCCTAGGGCTCAGGTCCTCCGAGAGAAAGAAAGAAAGAGAGAAAGAGAGAATTAGAGAGAGCATATTTAAATTCACACAGGACACCGAATAAGACAAGAGAAATACTCCAGATGTAACAGACTGACCCTAGCCCCCCGACACATAAACTACTGCAGCATAAATACTGGAGGCTGAGACAGGAGGGATCAGGAGACACTGTGGCCCCATCCGATGAAACCCCCGGACAGGGCCAAACAGGCAGGATATAACCCCACCCACTTTGCCAAAGCACAGCCCCCATACCACTAGAGGGATGTCTCCAACCACCAACTTACCGTCCTAAGACAAGGCCGAGTATAGCCCACAAAGATCTCCGCCACGGCACAACCCAAGGGGGGGGGGGCGCCAACCCAGACAGGAAGACCACGTCAGTGACTCAGCCCACTCAAGTGACGCACCCCTCCCATGGACGGCATGGAAGAACACCAGTACGCCAGTGACTCAGCCCCTGTAATAGGGTTAGAGGCAGAGAATCCCAGTGGAGAGAGGGGAACCGGCAAGGCAGAGACAGCAAGGGCGGTTCGTTGCTCCAGCCTTTCCGTTCACCTTCACACTCCTGGGACAGACTATACTTAATCATAGGACCTACTGAAGAGATAAGTCTTCAGTAAAGACTTAAAGGTTGAGACTGAGTCTGCGTCTCTCACATGGGTAGGCAGACCATTCCATAAAAATGGAGATCTATAGGAGAAAGCCCTACCTCCAGACGTTTGCTTAGAAATTCTAGGGACAATTAGGAGGCCTGCGTCTTGTGACCGTAGCGTACGTGTAGGTATGTACGGCAGGACCAAATCGGAAAGATAGGTAGGAGTAAGCCCATGTAATGCTTTGTAGGTTAGCAGTAAAACCTTGAAATCAGCCCTTGCCTTAACAGGAAGCCAGTGTAGGGAGGCTAGCACTGGAGTAATATGATCACATTTTTTGGTTCTAGTCAGGATTCTAGCAGCCGTATTTAGCACTAACTGAAGTTTATTTAGTGCTTTATCCGGGTAGCCGGAAAGTAGAGCATTGCAGTAGTCCAGCCTAGAAGTAACAAAAGCATGGATTCATTTTTTGCGTCATTTTTGGACAGAAAGTTTCAGATTTTTGCAATGTTACGTAGATGGAAAAAAGCTGTCCTTGAAACAGTCTTGATATGTTCTTCAAAAGAGAGATCAGGGTCCAGAGTAATGCCGAGGTCCTTCACAGTTTTATTTGAGACGACTGTACAACCATCCATATTAATTGTCAGATTCAACAGAAGATCTCTTTGTTTCTTGGGACCTAGAACAAGCATCTCTGTTTTGTCCGAGTTTAAAAGTAGAAAGTTTACAGCCATCCACTTCTTTATGTCTGAAACACAGGCTTCTAGCGAGGGCAATTTTGGGGCTTCACCATGTTTCATTGAAATGTACAGCTGTGTGTCGTCCGCATAGCAGTGAAATTTAACATTATGTTTTCGAATGACATCCCCAAGAGGTAAAATATATAGTGAAAACAATAGTGGTCCTAAAACGGAACCTTGAGGAACACCGAAATTTACAATTGATTTGTCAGAGGACAAACCATTCACAGAGACAAACTGATATCTTTCCGACAGATAAGATCTAAACCAGGCCAGAACTTGTCCATGTAGACCAATTTGGGTTTCCAATCTCTCCAAAAGAATGTGGTGATCGATGGTATCAAAAGCGGCACTAAGATCTAGGAGCACGAGGACAGATGCAGAGCCTCGGTCTGACATCATTAAAAGGTCATTTACCACCTTCACAAGTGCAGTCTCAGTGCTATGATGGGGTCTAAAACCAGACTGAAGCGTTTCGTATACATTGTTTGTCTTCAGGAAGGCAGTGAGTTGCTGTGCAACAGCTTTTTCCCAAAAAATTGAGAGGAATGGAAGATTCGATATAGGCCGATAGTTTTTTATAATTTCTGGGTCAAGATTTGGCTTTTTCAAGAGAGGCTTTATTACTGCCACTTTTAGTGAGCTTGGTACACATCCGGTGGATAGAGAGCCGTTTATTATGTTCAACATAGGAGGGCCAAGCACAGGAAGTAGCTCTTTCAGTAGTTTAGTTGGAATAGGGTCCAGTATGCAGCTTGAGGGTTTGGAGGCCATGATTATTTTCATCATTGTGTCAAGAGATATAGTACTAAAACACTTTAGTATCTCCCTTGATCCTAGGTCCTGGCAGGGTTGTGCAGACTCAGGACAACGGTGCTTTGGAGGAATACCCAGATTTAAAGAGGAGTCCGTAATTTGCTTTCTAATGATCATGATCTTTTCCTCAAAGAAGTTCATAAATGTATTACTGCTGAAGTGAAAGCCATCCTCCATTTGCGAATGCTGCTTTTTAGTTAGCTTTGCGACAGTATCAAAAAGTAATTTCAGATTGTTCTTATTTTCCTCAATTAAGTTGGAAAAATAGGATGATCGAGCAGCAGTGAGGGCTCTTCGATACTGCACGGTACTGTCTTTCCAAGCTAGTCGGAAGACTTCCAGTTTGGTGTGGCGCCATTTCCGTTCCAATTTTCTGGAAGCTTGCTTCAGAGCTCGTGTATTTTCTGTATACCAGGGAGCTAGTTTCTTATGACAGATGTTTTGATTTTTGTCCTCTGACGTCCTTGGGTAGGCAGAGGGAGTCTGGAAGGGCATCAAGGAATCTTTGGGTTGTCTGAGAATTTATAGCACGACTTTTAATGCTCCTTGGTTGGGGTCTGAGCAGATTATTTGTTGCGATTGCAAACGCAATAAAATGGTGGTCCGATAATCCAGGATTATGAGGAAAAACATTAAGATCCACAACATTTATTCCATCGGACAAAACTAGGTCCAGAGTATGACTGTGGCAGTGAGTAGGTCCAGAGACATGTTGGACAAAACCCACTGAGTCGATGATGGCTCCGAAAGCCTTTTGGAGTGGGTCTGTGGACTTTTCCATGTGAATGTTAAAGTCACCAAAAATTAGAATATTATCTGCTATGACTACAAGATCCGATAGGAATTCCGGGAACTCAGTGAGGAACACTGCATATGGCCCAGGAGGCCTGTAAACAGTAGCTATAAAAAGTGAGTGAGTAGGCTGCATAGATTTCATGACTAGAAGCTCAAAAGACGAAAACGTCATTGTTTTTTTTTTGTAAATTGAAATTTGCTATCGTAAATGTTAGCAACACCTCCGCCTTTGCCGGATGCACGGGGGGTATGGTCACTAGTGTAACCAGGGGGTGAGGCCTCATTTAACACAGTAAATTCATCAGGCTTAAGCCATGTTTCAGTCAGGCCAATCACATCAAGATTATGATCAGTTCATTGACTATAACTGCCTTGGAAGTGAGGGATCTAACATTAAGTAACCCAATTTTGAGATTACTATTCACCATTAGTTGACCTGCGTTACACTAAACATCCAAAGCACACTAAATAACCTAGTAGAAACTTACGTCCAACTTCTATTGTCTATGTGTTTTTTTATTTCAGTACACAGCAGGAGAGACCAACATCACCAGACCGTCTGTCATTGAAAAGTGAAAGTTCAATGTTCCGACCAGAAAACTTCACAGGGCTGTTTCCTCATGATTCAAGGTTAGAAACATGCTTCTCTAGTTTGAATCACCAGATAATAATAATAGCTTGATGGGACTTGTGCCTCTGTCTTACACAGCCTCCAGAAGACAATCAATTTGAGAAGACACACAAATTTCCAATCCAGGTTTGCACATACTTTTTAAGATCGAGCATCATAGTTATTGATTATTCTGGCTAAACTGTTTGATTGGACATTTTTGTTCTGGCTGATACATTTTCACAAAACTTGGGGTGGCATGTAGCCTAGTGGTTAGAGAATTGGACTAGTAACCAGCAGGTAGCCTAGTGGTTAGAGTGTTGGACTAGTAACCGTAAAGGTTGCAAGATTGAATCCCTGAACTGACAAGGTCAATATCTGTCGTTCTGCCCCTGAACAAGGCAGTTAACCCACTGTACTCTAGGCTGTCATTGAAAGTAAATTTGTTCTTAACTGACTTGCCTAGTTAAACGAAGGTTTTGATGTCTTCAATATTATTCTAATTAATATTAAAAATAAAGCAAAACCCTGGAATGAGTAGGTGTGTCCAAACTTTTGACTGGTACTGTGTATATACATATACACATTATATATATATATGGAATAGAGCTAAGCACAGGCAAAATCCAAGAGGAATATCTGGTTCAGTCTGTTATGAAGTTATTAATTGATAAGAATGTTCTGTGTCCATGTTTTTCTCTCCCTCTAGCGGCAACCTTGAGAGACCTGCGTCTCCAGTATCCAGTGTGCTGTCAATGGAGAGTGATGTCTTCTCCAATGACGTCACTGATAAGGACATTCTTGATTCAAGGTGATACGTATATCCTGGTAGTTTCACTACATTTCAATCATATTACAAAGGGTTGAATCAGAGGCAGAATAGACTCAATATGTATTTGTGTTAGTAATTACATACATTTTGTTGTAGAATATCGTTCATTTGCATTTGAATGTGTCTTAGACTCGTACGATGATTGACAGTTTATATTCGCTGTCTACTTTCACTGTCTACTTAATATAAGAAAACAACATCTCATTCTGCAAATAAAAAGTGGATTTTTTTTTTAGATAGTAGGAAGTTCAGTCCTACTTCTTTGAACATCATGATTCAAGATCAGATTAACAAGCTAGTTTAAGCAGCTAGCAATTGAGCAGCTAGTAAGTGAGTGAGAGCCATTATTAGCATGCTAACATCAGTATCCAGATCGCTGATGCTAATGTAACAATTGCTTAACACTATGGGCTACTGTGTGTTTAAACTTAAACTCAATTGGACCAGTTAGGTTCGCTACTTGAGCAGTAGGGAGAAATGACGACCGTACCAACTGAATAATTTAGGAAAAGAATCCCGGCTTGACTTTTGTAAATGAAAATATATATATTTTTAAAGAATCACATTCAGTAAATATTGATATGTGAAATTTGTACAATGAGGTCTTTTTTTATTTGTAGAAGGAAAAACTAAATAAACACGTATACAACACAAACGACTCCAAACAGTCCCGTCAGGTGGAACAAACACTAAACCAGGAAATAACTACCCACAAACCCCCATAGAACAAACACCCCTATAAATAGAACCTTCAATCAGAGGCAACGAGAAGCAGCTGCCTCCAATTGAAGGTCAACCCAATAAACACCACATAGAAATAGACCAACTAGAAATAACATAGAAATACACTAACATAGAACATAACCCAAACAACCCCGAAACACCCTAAACACACATCCCCTGCCACGCCCTGACCAAACTACAATAACAAACAGCCCCTTTACTGGTCAGGACGTGACAAACTTAGTCAAAATGCTTTACACTTTATCTACAGCACCAGGCTCACGTGTACTAAACAATAAACTAGACTGGACAATACTGAGGACTTTACACTTTAACTACAGCACCAGGCTCACATGAACTAAACAATAAACTAGACTGGACAAATGGAAAGTACTAGTGGTCACACCTATAAACCATTTCTTACAAAGTAATCTAAAATATAACTGTGTACCAAAACGGATTTTATAGAAGTATGAAAACTAAAATAGTTTGTAATAGCTGTCAACTTTTAAACACATCACAATATAATATAATATAATATAATATAATTGGTTAGTGGAATCTCACTAGTAACGATAAGTATTCACCATTAGTTGACCTGCGTTACACTAAACATCCAAAGCACACTAAATAACCTAGTAGAAACTTACGTCCAACTTCTATTGTCTATGTGTTTTTTTATTTCAGTACACAGCAGGAGAGACCAACATCACCAGACCGTCTGTCATTGAAAAGTGAAAGTTCAATGTTCCGACCAGAAAACTTCACAGGGCTGTTTCCTCATGATTCAAGGTTAGAAACATGCTTCTCTAGTTTGAATCACCAGATAATAATAACAGCTTGATGGGACTTGTGCCTCTGTCTTACACAGCCTCCAGAAGACAATCAATTTGAGAAGACACACAAAATTCCAATCCAGGTTTGCACATACTTTTTAAGATCGAGCATCATAGTTATTGATTATTCTGGCTAAACTGTTTGATTGGACATTTTTGTTCTGGCTGATACATTTTCACACAGCTTGGGGCGGCATGTAGCCTAGTGGTTAGAGAATTGGACTAGTAACCAAAAGGTTGCAAGATTGAATCCCTGAACTGACAAGGTCAATATCTGTCGTTCTGCCCCTGAACAAGGCAGTTAACCCACTGTACTCTAGGCTGTCATTGTAAATAACAACTTGCTCTTAACTGACTTGCCTAGTTAAATAAAGATTTAAAAAAAAAAAATAGCATATACATTTATCAGATGCTCTTATCCAGAGTGACTTCCAGTTAGTGCATTTATCTTAAGATAGCTAGGTGGCACAGTCATAGTAAGTACATTTTCCCTCATTAAAGTAGCTATCAGCAAAGTCAGAGCTAGTAAAGGGGGGGGGGGGGAAAGTAAAGTGTGAGTGTTAGTTCACCCAAAAATTATTTTTGGGGGTGGGTTCCTATTAAACATGCCATGTGTCTTCTCTCATACCAGGCACTCAAAAGCCCGTTAGAGAAGTTGACAGAGGATGAGTGGGAGCAGTTCATGACCCATCTGAACAAGAAATACCCTTCAATCTTCACAGGCGATCTGTACAATCAGAGTGCCCTTGAAGTTGTCAAAAACATACTTGTGAGCCTCAAAGAGGGGGCTTTCAGGGCCACTGTGAACATCCTGAAGAACATGGATCAGAATGAACTTGCTGATTCACTGCAGAGAGACGAGGGAGGTATGAATTCTGTCTTTTTGGTTTGATTCAATTACGAGGTCATTTCACTTACTTGATTATACCTTGCACTCATATTCTTTAATATTGGTGCCATATTTAGCCAATAAATAGTGGTAAATAGTATTTATTTACTTCATTAAAAATATAGAGTATGTTGTTACCAGTCCACATGTTACAGAGTGCTATATTTGTTTAATATATGAAAATACATTTTGTCTTCCAGTCTGTCAGTTCTGTGAGAAGCTACAGCACCAACTAAAACAACAAACATATTTCCTCCCCACTATCACTCAGGGAGAGAAAGTTCAACTGCAATATATGTACACAGACACCTTAATGGAACTGCTTAGTGACAAGAACGAGAGACTAGGATACCTAGAAGGTGTGGATCAACTACTAAGTCAAAAAGGAGTTTTTAATGATAAAGCACAGGTCACTTTCATCACGGGCGATGCTGGGACTGGCAAATCTATATTGCTTCAACAGTCACAGAGTCTCTGGTCCAAAGGTGAACTGGACACAGGGGCGAGGTTCCTCTTCGCGTTCTCCTGCAGACAGTTCAGTGCATTCCAAGAGTCGGATAAGATTTCTCTTTGGGATCTCATCTTCAAGCATAACTACACATGCCCAGATGGAGATATGAGAAACAACGTTGTTGAATGCATCCTTAAGAACCCAGAGATGGCGATCTTTACATTTGACGGATATGATGAGATCAACAGTAATTTTGATCAGGGAACCGACTATGAGATCTCCTCAACTGAGGAGACAGCACATCCATTAGTGTTGCTGAAGAGCCTACTCAGCGGGAAGTTACTCAATGGGTCGCAGAAGGTTGTGACAGCTCGAACTGGCACAGAATTCCTGAGTATGTTGGTTCGAAAGAGGGTAATTCTAAAAGGCTTCTCAATTGATCAGTTGCAGAAGTACACTGACAAATATTCCCACGGAAATGAGGATCAGAAGCTGGTTAGTGTCCAAATAAACTCTAACCACCTCCTCCAAAGCCTCTGCCTAATTCCTCTGTTCTGCTGGATTGTCTTTGAGAGTTGCAGTCAATCGGTGGAGATCTTGAAAACTTTGGATCATGGTGTGACCCTAACCAGTATCTTCATGGTCCTGGTCAGGGCTTTCTTTAGCCGCTCAAATCTCAACATATACACAGAGGCTGGCAGTTGGAAGCTTAGAGCTTTTGCGAAGTTGGCCCATCTCGGGATGGAGAAAGAAAAGTTTGTGCTCAACTATGATCATTTATACTCTTGTGGTATTGGAGAAAAGGACTTAAAGGTGGGGATCTTAATACCAGCAAGCTATTATGATAATGGAAAAACTGCAACATTTCAGTTCATGCATCTCACTCTCCAGTCTTTCCTCACTGCTCTCCATCTTGTGCTAGAAGAACAGATGAGTACAAGAGGCATTGTGCAATTCTTTCCACAGTTGCAGAGTCAGCACTTTCTTCATTTGCCATGGAGAGGGGGATCAAAATCTCAGACTAAGAGCAGTTCTCAGACCAACGAGCATCATCATTACACCAATCTCTTCTTGTGCGGTCTGCTTTCCAAACAAAACAATGACCTGCAAGAGCCCTTAATGTCTCAACCTTTGTTGAGAAAGAAACAAGAGCTTCTCATTTCTTTCCTCTCAGATAATGTGAAGTTGAATTTCAGAAATTTACCCCTGGACAAAATCGATGACGGGATTGCAGTGCGACTGACACACGACATGCTACGGATGCTAAGGTACATCTTTGAAACAAGGAGTGACAAGCTGGCCAAGTTGGCTGCCAAAGGCTTCTCTGCTCAGGTCATTAAGCTCACATACTGTAAAGTAGACTCGGTGGACTGTGGAGTGCTCGCCTTTGTACTGCAGTATCAAAAGGAATTCTACTGTATAAACCTGGATAACAACAACATTTCAGACTATGGCATTCGGCAGCTAAAACCATTGTTCAGTAACCTGACCACCTTAAGGTAAAGAGGAGTAATCGCCTCAGAAATATTACAAAACTATTTCTGGCTGACCCATTCTGTTCTGGGTTGGTCAAGCATGACAACAATTGCACGTTCCCCATAGTTTGTAATTATTCCTAATGGTTTGTAATTATGCTATGCAGGCTTTGTGACAATCAAATCCGAGATGAGGGTGTGGCTATATTTACAAATGAATTTCTGAAGTACAAAGCGTTAAAGGGACTCACGTGAGTACAAACATGTTGCAGTAGAACAATTGCATAAATGTTTATGGGTTGTGGGCAATTAACATTTTTTTGTTAATTAATTGAAATTTGACAGACTCCACAGGATGCAGAATTTGAATTTAAGGAAGTACAATTGAATTCCTTTACATTCAAATTAATTCAACTGAGTCATAAAACTAAACATTTGTTTAGAAAGAAATCCTTCAATTAAAACTGCATCCTTTTCACTATTTGAAATGAAATTCTAGAATCAAATTTGAATTTATCGGCCATTTTCAATTCAATTGACCCTAACTCAGATTTAGTTTTTTCCACATTTCATGAGATAATCATTTTGATTGTAACTAATTTGCTTGTATTCAAAAAATATATATATTCTTACCAGACTTTTCACCAATCAAATCACTGACATTGGCGCAAAACACATTGCAAGGATTATTGAAGAGTGCCCCCATTTCCGACGGCTTGCGTATGTATATCATTTTTTTTGTTTGTTAATAATGTCAAAGAATTACCATTACTACCATAAATTGTATTGGCGTCGCTTGGTAATTAAGATTATAAGAGACGTTGGATGTCGTTTTTCAAAGTTCAAAAGCACTGTGCAAAGAGCAAAAAAATACTGTAAACCTCATTATAATCTCGCAGTTTGATTTCATTTGAAACTTTTCTTCAACAATGAAGGAATTATGGAGGTGATTATTGAAATAGGATAAATTGAGCAATACATAAACAGTGGCCTCTTTCAAAACGCAAATTGTTGAAGAAAAGTTTGAATTCAATCACACTGCAAGATAAAAAAAAAAATGGTTTATAGTTTTTTGGGGCTCTTTGCACAGTGCTTTTTGCACCTACAAAAATGTTGCCTGTTAAGTTTTGGAATAAAGCTAATGCAAGAATGCAACTTCCAAAGTTGCCTTCTCAAACTGTGCACTCAAACTGGGCTCCCGGGTGGGCGCAGCAGTCTAAGGCACTGCATCTCAGTGCTAGAGGCGTCACTACAGACCCTGATTTGATTCCAGGCTATATTACAAATGGCCGTGATTGGGAGTCCCATAGAGTGGCTCACAATTGGCCCAGCGTCGTCCGGGTTTGGCCAGGGTAGGCTGTCATTGTAAATAAGAAATTGTTATTAACTGACATGCCTTGTTAAATAAAAGTAAAATAAATAATAGAAAAATGTAACATACTGTAAAAGTGTCACCATGATGTTACACAGATACAATTATCTTTAAAAAAATTGTGTTTCTTTTTAGACTTGGAAACAACAGAATTACCGGTGAGGGAGGGAGGTACTTGGCTAATGCGATTCAAAGGAGCAAAGCCATCTACTATGTGGGGTGAGATTTACTATTCCTATAAATACTGATTTGGGGGTGAGATGTACTATTCCTTTAAATACTGATTTGGGGGTGAGATTTACTATTCCTTTAAATACTGATTTGGGGGTGAGATTTACTATTCCTATAAATACTGATTTGGGGGTGAGATTTACTATTCCTTTAAATACTGATTTGGGGGTGAGATGTACTATTCCTTTAAATACTGATTTGGGGGTGAGATTTACTATTCCTTTAAATACTGATTTGGGGGTGAGATTTACTATTCCTTTAAATACTGATTTGGGGGTGAGATGTACTATTCCTTTAAATACTGATTTGGGGGTGAGATTTACTATTCCTTTAAATACTGATTTGGGGATGAGATTTATTTTGTACCAACATTTTTTTGAAGTTCCTAAACATTCCTACCTATTGATTGTTGAAGAATATAACTTCCCCATGAGCTTAGTTCTACTGTCTTCCCCATCAGAACCCAAAATATAAACTTGTTTTACTCCAATGTTTGTCAACAAAGGGGTATTGTAAACAAATACTGCACAGCCTCATAACATGGTTATAACTATAATGTTGATGTCATGGATGGTCAGTCCTGTATAGCCTCATAACATGGTTATAACTATAATGTTGATATCATGGATGGTCAGTCCTGTATAACCTCATAACATGGTTATAACTATAATGTTGATGTCATGGATGGTCAGTCCTGTATAGCCTCATAACATGGTTATAACTATAATGTTTATGTCATGGATGGTCAGTCCTGTATAGCCTCATAACATGGTTATAACTATAATGTTGATATCATGGATGGTCAGTCCTGTATAGCCTCATAACATGGTTATAACTATAATGTTGATGTCATGGATGGTCAGTCCTGTATAGCCTCATAACATGGTTATAACTATAATGTTGATATCATGGATGGTCAGTCCTGTATAGCCTCATAACATGGTTATAACTATAATGTTGATATCATGGATGGTCAGTCCTGTATAGCCTCCATAACATGGTTATAACTATAATGTTGATATCATGGATGGTCAGTCCTGTATAGCCTCATAACATGGTTATAACTATAATGTTGATATCATGGATGGTCAGTCCTGTATAGCCTCATAACATGGTTATAACTATAATGTTGATATCATGGATAGTCAGTCCTGTATAACCTCATAACATGGTTATAACTATAATGTTGATATCATGGATGGTCAGTCCTGTATAGCCTCATAACATGGTTATAACTATAATGTTGATGTCATGGATGGTCAGTCCTGTATAGCCTCATAACATGGTTATAACTATAATGTTGATATCATGGATGGTCAGTCCTGTATAGCCTCATAACATGGTTCTAACTATAATGTTGATATCATGGATGGTCAGTCCTGTATAGCCTCATAACATGGTTATAACTATAATGTTGATGTCATGGATGGTCAGTCCTGTATAGCCTCATAACATGGTTATAACTATAATGTTGATATCATGGATGGTCAGTCCTGTATAGCCTCATAACATGGTTATAACTATAATGTTATCATGGATGGTCAGTCCTGTATAGCCTCATAACATGGTTATAACTATAATGTTGATATCATGGATGGTCAGTCCTGTATAGCCTCATAACATGGTTATAACTATAATGTTGATATCATGGATGGTCAGTCCTGTATAGCCTCATAACATGGTTATAACTATAATGTTGATATCATGGATGGTCAGTCCTGTATAGCCTCATAACATGGTTATAACTATAATGTTGATATCATGGATGGTCAGTCCTGTATAGCCTCATAACATGGTTCTAACTATAATGTCGATGTCATGGATGGTCAGTCCTGTATAGCCTCATAACATGGTTATAACTATAATGTTGATATCATGGATGGTCAGTCCTGTATAGCCTCATAACATGGTTCTAACTATAATGTTGATATCATGGATGGTCAGTCCTGTATAGCCTCATAACATGGTTCTAACTATAATGTCGATGTCATGGATGGTTAGACCTTGCATTCATAGCTCTATGAACTTCAGAGTGGTTACATTTCTCCAGACCCATCCCTCAACTTTATTATTGTTTCAACTGCTGATTTGCAGCTCTAACAAGGTATTGTGAAAAAGCTAAATTCCATCGTTAAAGCTGGAATCCTCATAAGAGGAAACAGTGCAGCGCCTTTGTTATTGTTTTTATTTTTGAGGTTGAAACGGAGGAGAGGAGCGTCCGGCAGCGTGGTAAAACATTTTTGCAGTACCTATTCTGGTATTCTATCACACGAGCAAGGATTTCAGAGAAGAAAAATCAGTGTTCGTTGTTTGACGTAACTCGTTGTCGTTGTTGTAATATCCCAAAGGACGTGGCAGTTTCACCAAGTACGGATTCCAGCTTAAATGCTAATACTCTATTGATAAGGGGCAAGCTCACCCCATAGTTACAGTACCTTCGGAAAGTATTCAGACCCCTTGACTTTTTCCACATTTTATTACGTTACAGACTTATTCTAAAATGAATTCAGTTGTTTTTTTCCCCTCCTCAATCTACACATAATACCCCATAATAACAAAGCAAAAACTGTTTTTTTGAAATTGTTGCAAAAAGAATAATGAAATACTACATTATTTTCCCCCAAAAGTCTGAATACTTTCCGAATGCACTGTATGGGATTTTAAAAGAGTTGATGCATATTCCTGTTTTTTTTTGTTGCCTTTATTCTCGGCTACAGCATGTGGGGTAACAAAATTGGAGATGAAGGAGCTAAACACTTTGCAGAGGCCATCAGAAACCATCCCAATTTGTCAGCTGTGAGGTTAGATTAACATTTTTACTTGGATCCCATCCTGTTTGTAAATGAATGAATGAAAAGTCTAATAGATTGCATTTTACATTTTCAGCTAATCAACATCATGTACTGAATATTATGTGTCCGTATGGCTTTCAGACAAACCTTCAAATTGTCCTTTTTTGGGGGGAATAATTCTCATCACCAAGAAGATCAATAAATATAAGCCCTGATGTGACATTTTTTTTTTTTTAAGCGGCATGTGAAAATGTGAAGAGTTTTAGACATACAGTCAGGTCCAAAATGATTGGCACCGTTGATGAAGATGAGCAAAAAACACTGTATAAAAGAAATCATACAAATACTATATATATACTATATATTCTAAATACTATATTGTATGCTATTTTGGCGGAGGGAAATGATATTATTTTATAATAATAATCTCAAATGATTGACAGCCATGTTTTCAATACCTTTCAATACCTCACCTTACGAGGGTAATGGCGCTGAGCCTTTTTCTAAAATGTTTTATTACATTGGAAGGGATCTTGGACCATTCCTCCATACAGAATCTTTCCAGATCTTTCATATTCTTTGTCTGTGCTTATGGACTGCCGTCTTCAATTCAAACCACAGGTTTTCAATGGGGTTCAAGTACGAAGACTGAGATGGCCACAAAAATAAATAGGCTTTAACGAAACACGGCTTGTAACAAAAATACATAGGCTTTAACGAAACACGGCTTGTAACAAATATAAATAGGCTTTAACGAAACACGGCTTGTAACAAAAATAAATAGGCTTTAACGAAACACGGCTTGTAACAAAAAATACAAAATTAGCAGTAAACAGTAGCCTACCAAGAAAGTCATTGGTCACTATCTTCCTCCTCCTGTGCACTGAAACCACTGATGTCATCTCCTTTGGTGTCGGAGTCGAATTGCCTCAGAATTGCTTCATCCAATATTGGATCGTTTTCATTGTCGCTCTCGTCACTTTCATCCGGAGGCAAATACCCCGCTGAGCCCTCTTCAACACGCAGCAGTCCAGCCTTTCGAAACCCGTTGATGATAGTGGATTTTTTGACAATGCTCCACGCTGTCAGGACCCACTGGCAGACTTGACCATAAGTTGCTCTTCGCATGCGGCCCGTTTTAGTGAAGGATTTCTCCCCACTTGTCATCCAAGCCTCCCGCTGAACACGGAGCGCCACCTTAAATGCACGATTTACACTGATGTCGAGTGGCTGCAAATACTTTGTTGTACCCCCAGGAATCAGGGTGACAAAATGACTACCGTAATCAGAATGATGGGAAGTTTGAGAACGCTCGATTTAATCTAAACAGTAAACCAAAAAGTTGTTTGACCTTAACCCGTTCGGCAATTTCATTGGTCTAATGAAAGCTTCATGCCGCCAAAAAACTGAGCACGTCACAGAATATATATATTTTTTTTAGAAGAAAAAAAATTGAAAGCGGGAAAAATCCATATATTAGCCGCATCATTGTTTAAGCCGCAAGGTTCAAAGCCTGGGAAAAAAGTAGCGGCTTATAGTCCGGAAATTACGGTAATAATTTCTTTGTGGATTTTGACTAGTGACTGTGGTTATTGTCTTGCTGTGGTCAGGTTTAAGCCTCTTGGCAGAGGAAACTTTTCTCTGGGTAAAGTTAATGATGCCGTTGACTTTAACAAGGGCCCCCCAGGACCAGTGGAAGCTAAATAGCCCCATAACATTAAAGAACCACCACCATATTTTACAGTAGGTATGGGGTTATTTTCTGCTTATGCGTTCTTATTTCAATGCCAAATCCACCACTAGTATGCATGGCCAAAGAGCTCTTCTTTGCTCAACTTTAGGGTGCCAATAATTTTGGACCTCACTGTAGCTATGCGTATTTGACATGGTAAGTGTATAGTAATAGCAAAGATAGACATCTATCTGAATAATTCATGGTACTCTACTTGTAGTCTGGTCAAAGGTAATTGGATTGAGTAATAATAATACAAATATGAACATTAATTGATTTCTCATTCTCGTAAAGCCTTGCTGCCAATGGAATAACATTCAGTGGAGGGAAAAGTCTGGCTGCTGCACTCAAAGAGAACACAGTTCTCAAGAGTCTCTGGTAAGAAAATACACATTTCTTTTTCTATACGAACAAATAAAGTACTAAAATCCTCCAAAAGTGGAGTAGAGAAAAACGACGATCTGAGAGAATTCTTGAAAAGGATTTATGTGAAATTGTCTTTCGCATTGAATCCCTGATTCATTAGGTTGCATGACAATGAGTTGACAGACGATAATGCAGCAGATTTTGCTGAAGTAATAAGGTCCAGTACAACAATACATCAACTCTGGTAAGAAGAAACCTACACACATTCAACTCATTTCAAACTGTCAATCATATCCTAGAATGTATCAACAGTTAAATCGACCATGCGTGTAAACCAAGCTGTCAAATGTGAAAAACAATAGTTTCAGAAGATGGACAACACAAAAGTTATATAAATTTGAGGTACAAATTGAAATACACACTTGAACTTAGATATTAGGTACTGGAAAATAAATATTATAAATTGTCCCCATGTGCTTTCATTGGTTGCCTCCAGTCCTATGGAGATATGAGAATAGAAACCCTTTATTTATGTTTCCTCAGGTTCATAAACAACAAGATGACGGTGAATGGAGTCAGGCTACTGGCCAGTTCCCTTCAATACAACCCATCAATTACAATGTTGTGGTGAGACTTCCTTTACATTTGTTAGGCAGACATGACATTGTTCTGAATACAAAAAACATAAATAAATATAGCTGCAAGCAGCAATGCCAGGGTTCAAGGTGTGGGTCCACTTTGCACCATCAGGACACATCACCCTAGGATGAGCTACTGTTCTGTACTCCTAAATGTTTATTGGTCAGTAAGCGGCCATTTTGTTTTAGATGCTATCCTGGAAAAACTTTATTTGTAAGAGTTTGGTCCATAGATACCATGTATCAAGTTTTGTGCAGATCAGTCATTCGGCACCAGAGGAGAAATGTTTTAAGAGATTTTCACAACATCCTAAATGGTAGAAAATCCATCATGGTGTTCCTTAAAGTGGAACTGGCAGCATTTTAGCAAAATAAAATCTTATTCAAATCTGTTCATATACACCCCCAGGATGAATAGGACAACTTTTATTAAATTTTTGTATCATTTCTGACAAGCGAACACTTAAAAATGGTAATTTTCACATTTTCATACATTCTTAGAATGTTTGGGAATGTAAGGCATTTGTGAGAATTCTATAGCGATATATTATGGGATGGCGGCCTTCTGTTTGGACAATTACCAGACACTGCAGTCAATAAAACCAAGTAAAAACATCTGTGCAGACCAGTGCGCCACAGCCAATCAGAGCTACAGTAGGCTTATATGCAAATAAGTCATTTGCCACATGGGCCTGCCAACATTCACTTTGAACTGGACTGTGTTTACAGGCTGTTGGGCCTGCTAACTTTCACTTTGAACTGGACTGTGTTTACAGGCTGTTGGGCCTGCTAACTTTCACTTTGAACTGGACTGTGTTTACAGGCTGTTGGGCCTGCCAACATTCACTTTGAACTGGACTGTGTTTACAGGCTGTTGGGCCTGCCAACATTCACTTTGAACTGGACTGTGTTTACAGGCAGTTGGGCCTGCTAACTTTCACTTTGAACTGGACTGTGTTTACAGGCAGTTGGGCCTGCCAACATTCACTTTGAACTGGACTGTGTTTACAGGCTGTTGGGCCTGCTAACTTTCACTTTGAACTGGACTGTGTTTACAGGCTGTTGGGCCTGCCAACATTCACTTTGAACTGGACTGTGTTTACAGGCTGTTGGGCCTGCCAACATTCACTTTGAACTGGACTGTGTTTACAGGCAGTTGGGCCTGCTAACTTTCACTTTGAACTGGACTGTGTTTACAGGCAGTTGGGCCTGCTAACATTCACTTTGAACTGGACTGTGTTTACAGGCAGTTGGGCCTGCTAACATTCACTTTGAACTGGACTGTGTGTTTAGATCATGCGACTTTAGATCATTAGAATGCGACTTTAGATCATTAGAAAGCATTTGCCAAAAGCCCAAAAAATACACCTGAATGGATTCCTACAAATATGTAAACACCACGGAAGTCCCCCTACACATAGCCTCGGGGAGTAGGGGTGCTGAGGGTACTGTAGCAACACGGAAGTCCCCCTACACATAGCCTCGGGGAGTAGGGGTGCTGAGGGTACTGCAGCACCACGGAAGTCCCCCTACACATAGCCTCGGGGAGTAGGGGTGCTGAGGGTACTGCAGCACCACGGAAGTCCCCCTACACATAGCCTCGGGGAGTAGGGGTGCTGAGGGTGCTGCAGCACCACAGAAGTCCCCCTACACATAGCCTCGGGGAGTAGGGGTGCTGAGGGTGCTGCAGCACCACGGAAGTCCCCCTACACATAGCCTCGGGGAGTAGGGGTGCTGAGGGTGCTGCAACACCACGGAAGTCCCCCTACACATAGCCTCGGGGAGTAGGGGTGCTGAGGGTGCTGCAGCACCCCCTCAAAAAAAGTAATTTTAAAAATCTGAAGAAAAATACAAATATTTTCGGGATATTTGTTTTTTTTACGCAAAAGTAGTGCACTGGGCCTTTACCAGTCCTGTACTAGCGGAACTAAACTAGTCCTCTCACTGTCAACAACTCAGGTCAGTTGTTGTTGCCATTCTGTACCTGTCCTGCAGGTGTGATGTTCGGATGTACCGATCCTGTGCAGGTGTTGTTACACGTGGTCTGCCACTGCGAGGACGATCAGCTGTCCGTCCTGTCTCCCTGTAGCGCTGTCTTAGGCGTCTCACAGTACGGACATTGCAATTTATTGCCCTGGCCACATCTGCAGTCCTCATGCCTCCTTGCAGCATGCCTAAGGCACGTTCACGCAGATGAGCAGGGACCCTGGGCATCTTTCTTTTGGTGTTTTTCAGAGTCAGTAGAAAGGCCTCTTTAGTGTCCTAAGTCTTCATAACTGTGACCTTAATTGCCTACCGTCTGTAAGCTGTTAGTGTCCGTTCCACAGGTGCATGTTCATTAATTGTTTATGGTTCATTGAACAAGCATGGGAAACAGTGTTTAAACCCTTTACAATGAAGATCTGTGAAGTTATTTGGATTTTTACGAATTATCTTTGAAAGACAGGGTCCTGAAAAAGGGACGTTTCTTTTTTTGCTGAGTTTATATAGCCTTCTGTAGCACACATACATTAGTATTCTCATTGTGTTGATACAAAATGCTTCAATGTTCGCAGAGTGTTTCCCTTCCCTGGAGAATAATGCAAATAGACAGGCAAATATAAAACTATGCTGGGTGCACACCTTATAAGGAACATCTCTGAATGCAGAGCAACAACTGTGGTAGGAAGAGTACGAGACAATGACACTGTCGCAGTAGACTGTATGTGCTGTTCCACAAGGGTGACTTCATATAGACTATATCACGGGGGTCTGCAACCTTTTTCATTTGAGTGACAATTTACAATTGTTCCTACAATTTCTAAAGATCTGCGTGCCAGTTATGATTTTCATATAAGCATTGTAGGCTACTCAACTGTGCCCCCCCCAAATAAATTCTAACTGCACACAAACTGAATAACTCTAGCTGGCTACTAGACAGAGATGCAGTCCATTCAGCCCAGAGAGCTCCACTATGTCTACCTGTACCAAGGCTCTGTCCATTCAGCCCACAGAGCTCCACTATGTCTACCTGTACCAAGGCTCAGTCCATTCAGCCCACAGAGCTCCACTATGTCTACCTGTACCAAGGCTCTGTCCATTCAGCCCACAGAGCTCCACTATGTCTACCTGTACCAAGGCTCAGTCCATTCAGCCCACAGAGCTCCACTATGTCTACCTGTACCAAGGCTCAGTCCATTCAGCCCACAGAGCTCCACTATGTCTACCTGTACCAAGGCTCAGTCCATTCAGCTCACAGAGCTCCACTATGTCTACCTGTACCAAGGCTCAGTCCATTCAGCTCACAGAGCTCCACTATGTCTACCTGTACCAAGGCTCAGTCCATTCAGCCCACAGAGCTCCACTATGTCTACCTGTACCAAGGCTCAGTCCATTCAGCTCACAGAGCTCCACTATGTCTACCTGTACCAAGGCTCAGTCCATTCAGCTCACAGAGCTCCACTATGTCTACCTGTACCAAGGCTCAGTCCATTCAGCCCACAGAGCTCCACTATGTCTACCTGTACCAAGGCTCAGTCCATTCTGCGCTGCTGAATCATGGGCTTAATGTGTACATTTTCCTTTTGTATTCTTAATTGCTTAGTCGAGTTTGTTTTTGCTTCATGCGTTCTTGTCGATTGTAAGTCTTTTGTAAGATTGCCTCAGTAAGTTCTTTGATGTTTGCCTTTTTATATTTCAATGTGTAGGATTTCTCTGGCATAGTTTGCATTTACATTCAGCTGTTTGACGCTCCGGTTACTTTCACATTGACGTCGGTATTTGAAGTGGGCCTTGATACCGTGTGTTGTACATCTATTTCATGTTGTACCACGTGCACTTTTTTTCACAAGTAGGCTAAATGAGTCAATGTACGACGAGGTTGAGCAGTACATTGTACACGTCATTCCACATCGTACACGCCAAACCTAATATAAACCTAATATTGAGGTGATAATGTCTGAGGGACATTTTGTTTTGTGTCTGTTGTTCTCCAAATAGCTTTTTTTTTTTTTTTAGAGTTTTTAAAATGGTGTAGAAGTACAGTAAATGAGCTTCAACTGTTGGGGGTATTTCTACACAACCCACTTTGCCCTTACCCCAAGTTTAGCTGAACTGACGCCACTGTGTGATCCGAGCATTCCTCACAACGTCAGTCAAGCTTCCAAGCTAACTGGCTAACGTCGGCTAGCTTGCTAGCTACATGTAGACACATAATGAGAGAACATCTCATTCATATCATATTACTCGCCCTAGCAGAGCTGGTTAGACTGTTTACAGTTTATCTAGAGCGTTTGTGACCGTAATATTTAAAAAAAATATATATATAATTACCTACATTTACTGACAACCAAGGTATATCAGACATTTCAAAAGATATTCGTCGTTAGCCTATTTAAACGTTGACGACAATTTTCATTCCTCTCTGATTACTATGAAGGATCTTTCAAAAGTTAATATTTTTGTTTTGGGACCCGGATAGATAAAGTCAAGTATTGATTTGATAGAAGTAAACAAATCATATAAAATTGCATTTTAATCTTTTTTTTTTTTTTTTTTCGCAATAAAGAGAATTAAATGCATTATTTAGATCAAATCATATACAAATGCATTTAAATATCTTGTTTGCAACTAACTTTGTCATTGATTGTCATAGAAACATCAAAACAAGTGCTAATTATTTACAACCTTTGATTTGCATAAAACGTCAAGTGTTGATTTGATACAAATAATCATAACAAATATAAAATTGCATTTAAATCTATTATCCTCAATATATTTTCCATGGATTGTAATAGAAACATCAAACGTAACATCATCCAAATGATTAAAACCAGACCCTTATTTTATAGATAAAAGGATAAGAGGTTTTTTTAAATAATTTTTTAGATGTGTGCATGATGACAATGCAACAGCTGATTCAAAGAGGGTCTGGCAGATGTCAAAACTCTTCTGTGAAGGAGTCAGTTAGGATACACTTGTGCTTCCTCGCCAAAAGGAGGCTATCGAGGAGGGGAGGACTTGCTATATTGTATTTACTTTGCCACCATGGCCTTTTTTTGCCTTTACCTCCCTTATCTCACCTCATTTGCTCACATTGTATATAGACTTATTTTTCTACTGTATTATTGACTGTATGTTTGTTTTACTCCATGTGTAACTCTGTGTTGTTGTATGTTGTCGAACTGCTTTGCTTTATCTTGGCCAGGTCGCAATTGTAAATGAGAACTTGTTCTCAACTTGCCTACCTGGTTAAATAAAGGTGAAATAAAATAAAATAAATAATTAATTAATTAATTAATCACTCAGATGTACTGGATATATCGTGAGCATGACATGACACATTTTTTTCTTCAATTAAAACATTGCATAATTGAGAGCACAATTTCGATAGAGATGTTTAAAAATATATATTTGATCAATAATGCTGAATTATAAATATTGCATCTTTCCATAACTACACTGTTTAACTATTAATTATTGTCAAATACAACAGAAAATAAGTCTAACAGATATACAGATATACTGTATGGTTTCACTGATCTCTTTCACGT
The DNA here is from genome assembly GCF_965601325.2 of Salmo salar. Classification (NCBI taxonomy): domain Eukaryota; kingdom Metazoa; phylum Chordata; class Actinopteri; order Salmoniformes; family Salmonidae; genus Salmo; species Salmo salar. The sequence goes on from NC_138314.1 coordinate 46,003,638, forward strand.
ACTCTTCAATCTGTGAGCCAATATTTTATCTTTTTTTAACTACATTACGTTATTAGTATGCTGATAGTTGTTGTTTAGGTAATAGTAAAGTTGTATTTAATCATAACTCATTCTATTTTGTGATGTTATTTGTAATTAAGTTGTAGTACTGGTAAACATTTGTATGTCCATTTAATGCAGGTCACCAGTGAAAACATTATTGTTTTATTTTTTGAGGTTGTATCAAATAAATATGTCTATTTGATAAATATGTCTATGGGGCGGCAGGGTAGCCTAGTGGTTAGAGCGTTGGACTAGTAACCGAAAGGTTGCAAGTTCAAATCCCCTGAGCTGCCAAGGTACAAATCTGTCGTTCTGCCTCCTGAACAAGGCAGTTAACCCCACTGTTCCTAGGCTGGCATTGAAAATAGGAATTTGTTCTTAACTGACTTGCCTACTTAAATAAAGGTAAAATTAAAGAACAGGATTGTGATTATGATTCTTTTTTTTTCTCAATAAACATCTCAATTTAAAACTACAAAACTGTAGTGTCTACACAATACTTTATAATGATTGTGGGAAAGTAATACAGTCTTAGTTTATTCTAAATGTATGGCTCTGGCTACATCTCTGAGTTTATCCAGAACGCTGAATGCTGCGGGGAGGTGTTAAATCAATGTGAATAACAGAATAATTGATGTGTTTATTATTTGTTTATTTGTCTGTCTTATACCGCCCATGGAACTCTTCATATCATAATATATCAGGTATGTTGTAATTGTTGTAATTGTTGTAATTGTATGTAACATGATGGACTGACTGGTTTAAATGCGTATGATGTATATGTGATGTATATGTGATCCTTTTAAATGGAAGGTGATGCCAAAGAAACATGTCCATCCTGGATGGACAATAAAGTTTTATTATATTCCATTCTATAGTATTCTATTCTATTGTATAGTATTCTATTCTATAGTATTCTATAGTATTCTGTTCTATTGTATAGTTTTCTATTCTATAGTATTTCTATTATATTGTATAGTATTCTATTCTATAGTATTCTATAGTATTTCTATTCTATTGTATAGTATTCTATTCTATAGTATTCTATAGTATTTATATTCTATTGTATAGTATTCTGTTCTATAGTATTGTATAGTATTCTATTCTATTGTATAGTATTCTATTCTATTGTATAGTATTCTATTCTAATGTATAGTATTCTATTCTAATGTACAGTATAATATGTGTGTGTGTGTTCCCATAATACCTTGTTCAACCTGCAGTTTCTGAGGTTTCGTCAATATGAACACTTTTGTCTCTTCCGCTGACATAACAGTCTGAGTTCCAGTGGACACCTGGTGAATTTACCTTTATTACTGTAAATGTTCCCAGAATCAGTAGAAGAGCAACATCAATAGACGGATTATACTTGATAGGAGATAACTTGAGATAGGCCTTAAATAAACAGACAACAGTTGAAAATATTTGAAAGTTACAAGAGGTTGCATTCCTTAGGTTGCGCAACGCCACTAGTAGAACAATTTCAGAAACGTGTGCGTGTAACTGCGTTGTCAGCAGAAATATTCCCCCCAGCGTTTAGATAGGAGTCTAGCTTGTAAAAACAACAAAGTTGTTATTATCTTGTGCAAGAAGTGCAACACAGCACTCTGGCAGTTGTGTTTCATCACCAAGGGTCCTTATCTATCCCAAGGAGCAGGTCCTTATCTATCCCAAGGAGCAGGTCCTTATCTATCCCAAGGAGCAGGTCCTTATCTATCCCAAGGAGCAGGTCCTTATCTATCCCAAGGAGCAGGTCCTTATCTATCCCAAGGAGCAGGTCCTTATCTATCCCAAGGAGCAGGTCCTTATCTATCCCAAGGAGCAGGTCCTTATCTATCCCAAGGAGCAGGTCCTTATCTATCCCAAGGAGCAGGTCCTTATCTATCCCAAGGAGCAGGTCCTTATCTATCCCAAGGAGCAGGTCCTTATCTATCCCAAGGAGCAGGTCCTTATCAATCTCAATGGATAAATCTACTAAATCTATGAATAACCGGACCTTCTCCACTGGCTCCAGGGCCATCTACAAGTCTCTGCTAGGTAAAGCCCCGCTTTATCTCAGCTCACTGGTCACCATAGCAGCACCCACCCGTAGCACGCGCTCCACCAGGTATATCTCACTGGTCACCCCCAAAACCAATTCTTCCTTTGGCCACCTTTCCTTCCAGTTCTCTGCGGCCAATGACTGGAACGAACTGCAAAAACTCTCTGAAGCTGGAGACTCTTATCTCGCTCACTAGCTTTAAGCACCAGCTGTCAGAGCAGCTCACAGATCACTGCACTTGTACATAGCTCATCTGTAAATAGCCCATCCAATCTACCTCATCCCCATACTGTATTTATTTATTTATCTTGCTCCTTTGCACCCCAGTATCTCAACTTGCACATTCATCCTCTGCACATCCTACCATTCCAGTGTTTAATATCTATATTGTAATTACTTTGCCACCATGGCCTATTTATTGCCTACCTCTCTTATACTACCTCATTTGCACATGCTGTATATATATATTTTCCTACTGTATTATTGATTGTATGTTTGTTTATTTCATGTGTAACTCTGTGTTGTTGTAAGTGTCGAACTGCTTTGCTTTATCTTGGACAGGTTGCAGATGCAAATGACAACTTGTTCTCAACTAGCCTACCTGGTTAAATGAAGGTGAAATAAATTAAATAAATAAAGTTAACACAGTGTCCAAAGAAGGGCCAGAAGTATACAGAATGGTGTCGCCTGCGTAGAGGTGGATCAGAGAATCACCAGCAGCAACAGCGACATCGTTGATACAGAGAAGAGAATCGGCCCGAGAATTGAACCCTGTGGCACACCCATAGAGACTGCCAAAGGTCCGGACAACAGGCCCTCCGATTTGACACATTGAACTCTATTAGAGAAGTAGTTGGTGAACCAGGCGAGGCAATAATTTGAGAAACCAAGGCTGTTGTTAAGAGTCAATGTGCAGCAGGTGGGACGGAGTCAGGCGCAGGACACAGAGAATGAGTAATAAAGGACTTTACTCAACAAAACAACTAAATATTCCACACAGGGAAAATAATCCAGCTCACAAAATATAAGCGACAGCTTAACACAGAACAAACACGCACAAAACCAAGGGGGAAACCAGAGGGTTAAATAGGGAACAATAATTACGAAATGGAAACCAGGTGTGTACAATGAAGACAAAACAAATGGAAAATGAAAACGTGGATTGGTGGCAACTAGAAAACCGGTGACGTCGACCGCCGGACGCCGCCCGAACAAGGAGAGGGACCAACTTCGGCGGAAGTTGTGACAGCTGTTGAGTCTGCCAATAAGGATGTGGTGATTGACAGAGTTGAAAGCCTTGGCCAGGTCGATGAATACGGCTGCACAGTAATGTCTCTTATCGATGGCGGTTATGATATCGTTTAGGACCTTGAGCGTGGCTGAGGTGCACCCATGACCAGCTCTGAAACCAGATTGCATGGCGGAGAAGGTATGGTGAGATTCGAAATGGTCGGTAATCTGTTAACTTGGCTTTCGAAGACCTTAGAAAGGCAGGGTAGGATAGATATAGGTCTGTAGCAGTTTGGGTCTAGAGTGTCTCCCCCTTTGAAGAGGGGGATGACCGCGGCAGCTTTCCAATCTTTGGGAATCTCAGACGTTACGAAAGAGAGGTTGAACAGGCTTGTAATAGGGGTTGCAACAATTTCGTCAGATAATTTTAGAAAGAGAGGGTCCAGATTGTCTAGCCCGGCTGATTTGTAGGGGTCCAGATTTTGCAGCTCTTTCAGAACATCAGCTATCTGGATTTGGGTGAAGGAGAAATGGGGGAGGCTTGGGCGAGTTGCTGTGGGAGTGGCTGAGATAATTGAACAAAAGAAGTATGTTGAGGGTCAATGTTGTCAAGGTAAAACCAGTTAGCTAGCCAGCTAGCCAACTTGTGCTATTGCTGGGCTGGTCAGATGAGTTGTGAGCCCATGCATTAGTGGAAACCAAGACTGTTCCCAAGGAAGGTTTGCAGGTTTTTACTAGCAGAAGTGACTTTTCGTAGCACAGTTTAGGAGAACTTAAGCAGCAGGTTAGGAAAGGGTTAGCTAAAATGATACAATTGTTCCCAACGCAACTCGAACATATCTAGCCACGACCAGGCCTTCTACTAATACGAAACTGCAAACAGAGGAGCCTGGTCAACGTTACAACGTCAACTTACGAAACAGATATCATTTCAATAAAGGCTATCTGGCTTGAATTCCATTTTGAATATTGCTTAGATATGACTGAGAACAAAAATATATTGAGCGTCAATGTTGTCAGGATATAACGTTAGCTAGCTGGCTAAAACCTTGTGTAGCTAGATAGCTAGTTACTGTTGCTAAGATACGAGAAAGTGGCTAGGTTTCCGTTTTGCGTCACAGCTCGGTACATAGAACAGATAGATGTCCAATCAAATCAAGACATGCTGCATTTTTCACTTTGAATGATACTGTATGATCTATAATCCTAATTCTGTCAATCTTTTTCTGTTTCTCCTTCAACAAAAAGGAAATATTTGCCTGTTAGCCCCCATGTAATTAGCTTTCCTTCATTGTTTGCTGTTAAAGATAGCAGAGAAGTATTTCGTTTTTAGTTAATTTTACTTTTATTTAACTAGGCAAGTCAGTTAATTAAGAACAAATTCTTATTTACAATGACGGCCTACACCGGCCAAACCCGGACGACGCTGGGCCAATTGTGCGCCGCCCTTACGGGACTCCCAATCACGGCCAGTTGCGATACAGCCTGGATTCAAACCAGGGTATCTGTAGTGACGCCTCAAAGCATTGAGATGCAGTGCCTTAGACCGCTGAACCAGGGTGTCTGTAGTGACACCTCAAACATTGAGATGCAGTGCCTTAGACCGCTGAACCAGGGTGTCTGTAGTGACGCCTCAAACACTGAGATGCAGTGCCTTAGACCGCTGAACCAGGGTGTCTGTAGTGACGCCTCAAACACTGAGATGCAGTGCCTTAGACCGCTGAACCAGGGTGTCTGTAGTGACGCCTCAAACACTGAGATGCAGTGCCTTAGACCGCTGAACCAGGGTGTCTGTAGTGACGCCTCAAACACTGAGATGCAGTGCCTTAGACCGCTGAACCAGGGTGTCTGTAGTGACGCCTCAAAGCATTGAGATGCAGTGCCTTAGACCGCTGAACCAGGGTGTCTGTAGTGACACCTCAAACACTGAGATGCAGTGCCTCAGACCGCTGAACCAGGGTGTCTGTAGTGACGCCTCAAACACTGAGATGCAGTGCCTCAGACCGCTGAACCAGGGTGTCTGTAGTGACGCCTCAAACACTGAGATGCAGTGCCTCAGACCGCTGAACCTGGGTGTCTGTAGTGACGCCTCTAACACTGAGATGCAGTGCCTCAGACCGCTGAACCAGGGTGTCTGTAGTGACGCCTCTAACACTGAGATGCAGTGCCTTAGACCGCTGAACCAGGGTGTCTGTAGTGACGCCTCTAACACTGAGATGCAGTGCCTTAGACCGCTGAACCAGGGTGTCTGTAGTGATGCCTCTAACACTGAGATGCAGTGTCTTAGACCGCTGAACCAGGGTGTCTGTAGTGACGCCTCAAACACTGAGATGCAGTGCCTTAGACCGCTGAACCAGGGTGTCTGTAGTGACGCCTCTAACACTGAGATGCAGTGCCTTAGACCGCTGAACCAGGGTGTCTGTAGTGACGCCTCAAAGGATTGAGATGCAGTGCCTTAGACCGCTGCGCCACTTGGGAGCCCGTTAATCATTTTAAGCATCTTTTAAAATAGGCTTAATACCTGACAAACTATTTTAACATAGACCAGGCCTTGTTAAACACTTCAATTTGCTCAACTTGCCATTGGCTCAAATATTGGCTCAACTTACCCCATTTTGACTATATTAGCCCACACAGCAACAAAGATGCACTTTCATTCTAGAATGATATACTTAAGTTTAGATTGAAGCATCATGAAACCTCTAACACAATACATTCATTTGACTTGGTGAAAATCTGTTTTTTGGACCTAACTTGCTTACCACTTTTTCCATGTGGTTTCTTCCTTACTAACAGAATCCATGAAATGATGACCTCTACCTAAGTATTTGGTCAAATTATACATTTTGTGCGTGGTTTCCTAGAAACAAGGGTGGCTCAACGTACCCCTTTGGCTCAACTTACCCCACTCTCCCCTATAAATGCCTCATTAATTCAAGTGCCGTCCCCCATCAGAAGCCAAATAAGCTAGTTTCATTCCATTGTTTGTAAACAATGTAATCATAAACAAAAACTATATAGCCTCTAAACATGGTTAAAACTATCATTTAGATACCTTGGATGGTCAGACCTGGCATCCATAGCTCCATCCTGAATTTCAGAGTGGTTACATTTCTCTTTTTTGAAATATATTTTCCTTTATTATTTTCCACTAACCCTCCCACCCCTCTCCTAATTGGAGTAAACTAATGAACATCAACACTTAGGTTTCTACTTCCAGCTTATACTATATACATTTTACGGACACAATATATTTTACATTTGTTATCTTGTTTTTAATCCCATCTTTCAGCTACCCTCAACCCCTCCCATCTATCTCTGAACACCATCCAGTCCCATCCTTCAGCTCCCCTCAACCCCTCCCATCTATCTCTGAACACCATCCAGTCCCATCCTTCAGCTCCCCTCAACCCCTCCCATCTATCTCTGAACACCATCCAGTCCCATCTTTCAGCTACCCTCAACCCCTCCCATCTATCTCTGAACACCATCCAGTCCCATCCTTCAGCTCCCCTCAACCCCTCCCATCTATCTCTGAACACCATCCAGTCCCATCCTTCAGCTCCCCTCAACCCCTCCCATCTATCTCTGAACACCATCCAGTCCCATCCTTCAGCTCCCCTCAACCCCTCCCATCTATCTCTGAACACCATCCAATTTTTACATCTATTTGCCATGTATTTTTAATCTGTGATGTTTCACAAAAGTTCTCAACCTTTCTACTCTGATAGTTTCTAGAGATTGTAAATTAAATAAAACATTTTTTGCTAAAAGCGTTATTACATTATTGATCGATTGACTTTTCAAATCACCCAGCAGTGCTAAATGTTGCTATTCTTCAGCCATTCCTGGACCTGCGACCAAAAACAAGCTACATATGGACATTACCAAAACAAATGATCTAATGATTCTTTCTCTTCGCAGCAAAATCTACAGAGCTGGGATGGTTGTATTGACAGCTTTGCTATTGTTTGAACTGCAGATTGCTATTTAAATAATGGTTAAATAAAAAAAAAAAAGATATAGACATTAGCAACATTCAATTCATGTAATTATGTTCAACATGTTCAACATGTTCCCACTACAGCAGAAACACTGACGATCAACATTGAGACAAGCTCCTTAAAGAGTTTCAATGCAGTTAAATATTATTGACACCATTAAACAGCTAACAGTTTGTTATAATACTGTAACAGCCTATTACTACTGAGATGTACTGTCACGTCCTGGCCAGTATAAGGGTTAATTGGTATTGTACTTTGGTCAGGACGTGGCAGAGGGTATTTGTTTTATGTGGTTAGGGGTGGTGTTTTTCTAAAAAGGGCATTTGATTTAAGTATTCCGGGTTTTTTTGTGCACTGTTCTTTGTTTACGTATTTCTATGTTGATCTAGTTAGTTGTATGTCTATGTTTGGTTAATTGGGGTGGACTTCCAATTGAAGGCAGCTGTGTGGTGTTGCCTTTGATTGGAAGTCCTATATTAGTTGGGTGTGTTTGTCTGTTTAATTGTGGGAGATTGTTCCGTGTATAGCATCAAGCCTTACAGGACTGTTTATTATCGGTGTGTTTCTTTTGTATACGTGTTTATTTTGGGTTTTCCTTCTTTCCATTTAATAAAGAAGATGAGTTTACACATACCTGCGGCATTTTGGTCCTCCTTAACCGACGACAACCGTGACATGTACTTACCTATACTGTCGATCTGTAGCTGGTAATACCGCAGAACAAGCTACACTGAACAAAACTATAAACGCAACATGCAACATGCAACACTGATTTTACTAAGTCACAGTTCATATAAGAAAATAGGTCAATTGAAATAAATTCATTAGGCCCTAATCTATGGATTTCACATGACTGGGAATACAGATATACATCTGTTGGTAACAGATACCTTTAAAAATAAGATAAGGAAGTGGATCAGAAAACCAGTCAGTATCTGGTGTGACCACCATTTGCCTCATGCAGCGCAACACATCTCCTTCACATAGAGTTGATCAGGCTGTTGATTGTGGCCTGTGGAATGTTGTCCCACTCCTCTTCAATGGCTGTGCGAAGTTGTTGGATATGTGCAAACCCACAGTTTCATCAGCTGTCTGGGTGACTGGTCTCAGACGATCCCGCAGGTGAAGGAGCCGGATGTGGAGGTCCTGGGCTGGCGTGGTTACAGGTGGTCTGTGGTTGTGAGGCCAGTTGGACGTACTGCCAAATTCTCTAAATAAGCTTTTTGTGTGTATGAAACATTTCGGAGGAACTTTTATTTCAGCTCATGAAACATGGGACCATCACTTTAGATGTTGCGTTTATATATTTTTTTTATTTTTTTATTTTTGTTCAGTATATTTAGAGATGCAAAACAAAATCCAAGACAAGCTGTAATACTTTGTACTGTACAAAGGTAACTTTGTTATCTGCAGCCAAGGTAACTGCCAGGTTAATAGGTATATAAATTTGTCAATGTACCTTATTACATCATGTCACTACGGTGTAAGGCCTTTGTACCCTTGATCTTGTTTTCAATGATTCTCTACAGCTTTCCGGCCCGACTCTCTAGCAATCCGTTTTTTTCTTCCTGTCTCCTTCCTTTCTATACTTTCTTGGCCTTTACGCCGTCACCTTTATCCTCAACCTCTCGTTGCTGTCTTCTTTCCGTCTGTTTGTCTCTTTGTTTTTTTAAAACTACCTATTTCCTTCTTCTGTTTTCACAAATGACCATGAAAACCCTCAAAGAAATCCTAAAAAGTCAGTCCGTTAATATTAAAAAGGTTCATTGCTACCCATCTGTAATTACTGTGGATAGGCTATTACCGGCGGGTTGTCATTGAACCGTTATCTAACATCAGTCCGTGTGAGCGTGTTTGAAATGTGTGTTGTTTGATAGTTCTGGTATTTCACGGTTAATCTCTGACTTTAAAAAAAATATATATATTAAAAAACATGAACAGTGTCCCTTTTTAGGCAATCTTTTATTAACTTTGTCACTTTCTCTTTTAAACACAACTAACTCAGTAATAAACAGATCCTCTATTCCATCGTAACAGTCCAAATTAAAACAGATAAACACAGGTAGGAAAAACAGAATCATTTACACAGTAAACCACAGTATCATGTAGAGCGGAGAAATGCAAAGACAAGGCAAGCTAGACATCAGTCAATGGCCACGTTCCAGACTGACTAAATTACAGATGCCTGCTAGATCTCACAATGCCTGGATAGACATCGGCTATGCAACACCTGCAATGTAGTCGGCCGGGAACGCGCCCATCATTTTTTACTTCATAGTGTTAGCTTGTACCACGAAAGTGTTTTCATATAAACCTGTATAAAAAAAAATTGTTAGGCTAATATCTGATAACTACTGAAGTATATTATGTACCTAGTACAAAATTAAATAAGCAGAAATACAATAAAATAATCGTAAATATCCATAACATGAAATAATAACTACACAGAGGATCATAAATAAAACAACATTTGGTGAAAATTACAATATGAAGAAGAAAAAAAATATAGGAGAAAAGGAAAGTTTGATCCAGCATTAAACAGAGGAAAAAACCTTCCAAATCCTCAGCTCTCACACATCATATACAGACAACTCATTCACTCAACCACCAGGGGGCGATACAACCACATTGTATTTCTGTACTATCAAACTCATGAGAGGGAGTGCAGTGTGTGTGTAGGTACAGGCACTCTAACACAGGATGGATGATCTGGAGTGATTGAAGCGTACAGTCCAGTCCTCCAAGTCTATATTTATTCCAGCAGAGTGGCTGGCTAGTGGCAGAGCGTTATAACACTGATTAACAGGGACATACTGGCTAGTGGCAGAGCGTTATAACACTGATTAACAGGGACATACTGGCTAGTGGCAGAGCGTTATAACACTGATTAACAGGGACATACTGGCTAGTGGCAGAGCGTTATAACACTGATTAACAGGGACATACTGGCTAGTGGCAGAGCGTTATAACACTGATTAACAGGGACATACTGGCTAGTGGCAGAGCGTTATAACACTGATTAACAGGGACATACTGGCTAGTGGCAGAGCGTTATAACACTGATTAACAGGGACATAGGGACATACTGGCTAGTGGCAGAGCCTTATAACACTGATTAACAGGGACATACTGGCTAGTGGCAGAGCGTTATAACACTGATTAACATGGACATAGGGACATACTGGCTAGTGGCAGAGCGTTATAACACTGATTAACAGGGACATAGGGACATACTGGCTAGTGGCAGAGTGTTATAACACTGATTAACAGGGACATAGGGACATACTGGCTAGTGGCAGAGTGTTATAACACTGATTAACAGGTACATAGGGACATACTGGCTAGTGGCAGAGTGTTATAACACTGATTAACAGGGACATACTGGCTAGTGGCAGAGTGTTATAACACTGATTAACAGGGACATAGGGACATACTGGCTAGTGGCAGAGTGTTATAACACTGATTAACAGGGACATACTGGCTGGTGGCAGAGTGTTATAACACTGATTAACAGGGACATACTGGCTAGTGGCAGAGTGTTATAACACTGATTAACAGGGACATATGGACATACTGGCTAGTGGCAGAGTGTTATAACACTGATTAACAGAGACATAGGGACATACTGGCTAGTGGCAGAGTGTTATAACACTGATTAACATGGACATACTGGCTAATGGCAGAGTGTTATAACACTGATTAACAGGGACACAGGGACATACTGGCTAGTGGCAGAGTGTTATAACACTGATTAACAGGGACATACTGGCTAGTGGCAGAGTGTTATAACACTGATTAACAGGGACATACTGGCTAGTGGCAGAGTGTTATAACACTGATTAACAGGGACATACTGGCTAGTGGCAGAGCGTTATAACACTGATTAACATGGACATAGGGACATACTGGCTAGTGGCAGAGCGTTATAACACTGATTAACAGGGACATAGGGACATACTGGCTAGTGGCAGAGTGTTATAACACTGATTAACAGGGACATAGGGACATACTGGCTAGTGGCAGAGTGTTATAACACTGATTAACAGGGACATAGGGACATACTGGCTAGTGGCAGAGCCTTATAACACTGATTAACAGGGACATACTGGCTAGTGGCAGAGTGTTATAACACTGATTAACAGGTACATAGGGACATACTGGCTAGTGGCAGAGTGTTATAACACTGATTAACAGGGACATACTGGCTAGTGGCAGAGTGTTATAACACTGATTAACAGGGACATAGGGACATACTGGCTAGTGGCAGAGTGTTATAACACTGATTAACAGGGACATACTGGCTGGTGGCAGAGTGTTATAACACTGATTAACAGGGACATACTGGCTAGTGGCAGAGTGTTATAACACTGATTAACAGGGACATATGGACATACTGGCTAGTGGCAGAGTGTTATAACACTGATTAACAGAGACATAGGGACATACTGGCTAGTGGCAGAGTGTTATAACACTGATTAACATGGACATACTGGCTAATGGCAGAGTGTTATAACACTGATTAACAGGGACACAGGGACATACTGGCTAGTGGCAGAGTGTTATAACACTGATTAACAGGGACATACTGGCTAGTGGCAGAGTGTTATAACACTGATTAACAGGGACATACTGGCTAGTGGCAGAGTGTTATAACACTGATTAACAGGGACATAGGGACATACTGGCTAGTGGCAGAGTGTTATAACACTGATTAACAGAGACATAGGGACATACTGGCTAGTGGTAGAGTGTTATAACTGATTAACAGGGACATACTGGCTAGTGGCAGAGTGTTATAACACTGATTAACAGGGACATACTGGCTAGTGGCAGAGTGTTATAACACTGATTAACAGGGACATACTGGCTAGTGGCAGAGTGTTATAACACTGATTAACAGGGACATACTGGCTAGTGGCAGAGTGTTATAACACTGATTAACAGGGACATAGGGACATACTGGCTAGTGTCAGAGTGTTATAACACTGATTAACAGGGACATACTGGCTAGTGGCAGAGTGTTATAACACTGATTAACAGGGACATACTGGCTAGTGGCAGAGTGTTATAACACTGATTAACAGGGACATAGGGACATACTGGCTAGTGGCAGAGCCTTATAACACTGATTAACAGGGACACAGGGACATACTGGCTAGTGGCAGAGTGTTATAACACTGATTAACAGGGACACAGGGACATACTGGCTAGTGGCAGAGTGTTATAACACTGATTAACATGGACATAGGGACATACTGGCTAGTGGCAGAGCGTTATAACACTGATTAACAGGGACATACTGGCTAGTGGCAGAGTGTTATAACACTGATTAACAGGGACATACTGGCTAGTGGCAGAGCGTTATAACACTGATTAACATGGACATAGGGACATACTGGCTAGTGGCAGAGCGTTATAACACTGATTAACAGGGACATACTGGCTAGTGGCAGAGCGTTATAACACTGATTAACAGGGACATACTGGCTAGTGGCAGAGTGTTATAACACTGATTAACAGGGACATACTGGCTAGTGGCAGAGTGTTATAACACTGATTAACAGGGACATAGGGACATACTGGCTAGTGGCAGAGCCTTATAACACTGATTATCAAAAGTAGTGCACTACATAGGGAATAGGGTGCCATTATCCATCTTCACAAAATCCCCACACACCTCTCTGCCCGTGGCTGAAGTGTCCCATTGAGAAAGGATGAGGAGAGAAGGGGTTTCTTCCTGTTGTAGAATATCACAAAGCTTTATATCAACACAAACACACAAAAAAAAAATGACATCATAATATCTATCCAATGCACTTTGAACATATTTAGCGGTAAAGTTGTCAAGGCTTGGGTCGACCAAACTGGGTTAATATGGAACACATCTGCAATAACCGTAGACAAACAAATGACCATAGAAGAAGAAGAGAAAAAAAAGCGTATTAAAACAAATATTACACACACAAACAAACAAACAAACACTACAAATAATGTTAGCTTCATATATCTCTACCAACGTTGCTGTAGGTTAGGATTAACACTATTACACAGTATACTGGTTCCCAGTAAACAAAATGGTGGCTTATTTAAAAGAGAGAAAAAGCATCTCGTTCGTTGCACCTGTTCGAACCGAGTCGGCTAACCAGCAGACAACTCCTAGCTTCTGTAGAAAGGAAAATACATCTTGAAAATGTCACGGGGACAATTTGCATCAACTGTGGTTTTCACTTGGTGTGAATACATACATGGTGTGTTTTTAAAAAAAAAAAAGGTTTTCAGCAGACGAGAAAAAGGACAACAACAACAGAAAAGCATCTCCCTGGGTATTCCTCTTCTCGTCGTTAATGGGCGTAACGTCTTTAATAAAAGACTACAAAATTCATACAAAGAGATGAAAAAAGCTGTCCTGGAAATGTAGCGCGAAGAAGAGCCAATCAACTGGAGGGATTCTTAGCTAGAAATCCATGACTGAGGAACAGGAAAAAGGTACTGTCCCCTGCTGAATAGTACAGTTCAGATTGTTGTTTCCCTTCCAAACAGGGACGCTGTTATCCGGACATCACCGCAGGGTAAGGCTTGGTTGTCAGATGGGTTTGACAGGGTTCTGTTCAGAAGCATCTAGACTCTACTTAGCAGAGTGGATCTGAGGGGGGCAGGAAGAAAGAGAGAGAGAGAGAGAGAGAGAGAGAGAGAGAGAGATAGAGATAGAGAGAGAAAGAAGAGGACATCTATTAGCAAGACATCTAACAGGTATCTCTCTATCTATGTATTGTAGCAGTAATGGCTGGCTGGCTGGCTGGCTAACTGACTGGCTGGCTGGCTAACTGACTGGCTGGCTAACTGACTGGCTGGCTGGCTAACTGACTGGCTAACTGACTGGCTGGCTAACTGACTGGCTGGCTGACTGGCTGCCTAACTGACTGGCTGGCTGGCTAACTGACTGGCTAACTGACTGGCTGGCTAACTGACTGGCTAACTGACTGGCTGGCTAACTGACTGGCAGGCTAACTGACTGGCTGACTAACTGACTGGCTGGCTAACTGACTGGCTGGCTAACTGACTGACTGGCTAACTGACTGGCAGGCTAACTGACTGGCTGGCTAACTGACTGGCTGGCTGGCTAACTGACTGGCTAACTGACTGGCAGGCTAACTGACTAACTGGCTGGCTAACTGGCTGGCTGACTGGCTGGCTGACTGGCTGGCTAACTGGCTGGCTAACTGGCTGACTGGGTGGCTAACTGGCTGGCTAACTGGCTGGCTAACTGGCTGGCTAACTGGCTGACTGGGTGGCTAACTGGCTGGCTAACTGGCTGGCTAACTGGCTGGTTAACTGGCTGGCTGACTGACTGGCTAACTGATTGACTGACTGGCTAACTGACTGGCTAACTGACTGACTGGCTGGCTAACTGGCTGGCTGGCTGGCTAACTGGCTGGCTGGCTGACTGGCTGCCTAACTGACTGGCTGGCTGGCTAACTGACTGGCTAACTGACTGGCTGGCTAACTGACTGGCTAACTGACTGGCTGGCTAACTGACTGGCTGGCTGGCTAACTGACTGGCTAACTGACTGGCTAACTGACTGACTGGCTGGCTAACTGACTGGCTGGCTGGCTAACTGACTGGCTAACTGACTGGCTGGCTAACTGACTGGCTAACTGACTGGCTGGCTAACTGACTGGCAGGCTAACTGACTGGCTGACTAACTGACTGGCTGGCTAACTGACTGGCTGGCTAACTGACTGACTGGCTAACTGACTGGCAGGCTAACTGACTGGCTGGCTAACTGACTGGCTGGCTAACTGACTGGCTGGCTGGCTAACTGACTGGCTAACTGACTGGCAGGCTAACTGACTGGCTGGCTAACTGACTGGCTGGCTAACTGACTGGCTGGCTGGCTAACTGACTGGCTAACTAGGTCTGTCTTAGTCAGCTCCCTGGGCTCTGAGGATAATATACAACCACACTGAACAAAGACAATGATTATTCTATGTATTACTGCTACAATTGTAGAAATCAATACAACACAGTCTGTTCTGTGTGTCTACTTAGAGAAGGCTTAATAACACCAACCCCCTTCCCTGTCCTGGAACAGTCATAAAGCACATTGCTGGGCTAGAGGATCTTAGCCATACTCCAGGCTTATCAGCAGTGAGGCTAGAGGATCTTAGCCATACTCCAGGCTTATCAGCAGTGGGGCTAGAGGCTAGAGGCTCTTAGCCATACTCCAGGCTTATCAGCAGTGAGGCTAGAGGATCTTAGCCATACTCCAGGCTTATCAGCAGTGGAGCTAGAGGCTAGAGGCTCTTAGCCATACTCCAGGCTTATCAGCAGTGGGGCTAGAGTCTAGAGGCTCTTAGCCATACTCCAGGCTTATCAGCAGTGGAGCTAGAGGCTCTTAGCCATACTCCAGGCTTATCAGCAGTGGAGCTAGAGGATCTTAGCCATACTCCAGGCTTATCAGCAGTGAGTCTAGAGGCTAGAGACTCTTAGCCATACTCCAGGCTTATCAGCAGTGAGGCTAGAGGCTCTTAGCCATACTCCAGGCTTATCAGCGGTGAGGCTAGAGGCTAGAGGCTCTTAGCCATACTCCAGGCTTATCAGCAGTGAGGCTAGAGGCTCTTAGCCATACTCCAGGCTTATCAGCAGTGAGGCTAGAGGCTAGAGGCTCTTAGCCATACTCCAGGCTTATCAGCAGTGGGGCTAGAGGCTAGAGGCTAGAGGCTCTTAGCCATACTCCAGGCTTATCAGCAGTGGGGCTAGAGGCTAGAGGCTCTTAGCCATACTCCAGGCTTATCAGCAGTGAGGCTAGAGGCTCTTAGCCATACTCCAGGCTTATCAGCAGTGAGGCTAGAGGCTAGAAGCTCTTAGCCATACTCCAGGCTTATCAGCAGTGAGGCTAGAGGCTTGAGGCTCTTAGCCATACTCCAGGCTTATCAGCAGTGAGTCTAGAGGCTAGAGGCTCTTAGCCATACTCCAGGCTTATCAGCAGTGGAGCTAGAGGCTCTTAGCCATACTCCAGGCTTATCAGCAGTGGGGCTAGAGGCTAGAGGCTCTTAGCCATACTCCAGGCTTATCAGCAGTGGGGCTAGAGGCTAGAGGCTCTTAGCCATACTCCAGGCTTATCAGCTGTGGGGCTAGAGGCTAGAGACTAGAGGCTCTTAGCCATACTCCAGGCTTATCAGCAGTGGAGCTAGAGGCTAGAGGCTCTTAGCCATACTCCAGGCTTATCAGCAGTGGGGCTAGAGGATCTTAGCCATACTCCAGGCTTATCAGCAGTGGGGCTAGAGGATCTTAGCCATACTCCAGGCTTATCAGCAGTGAGTCTAGAGGCTAGAGGCTCTTAGCCATACTCCAGGCTTATCAGCAGTGGAGCTAGAGGATCTTAGCCATACTCCAGGCTTATCAGCAGTGAGTCTAGAGGCTAGAGGCTCTTAGCCATACTCCAGGCTTATCAGCAGTGGGGCTAGAGGATCTTAGCCATACTCCAGGCTTATCAGCAGTGGGGCTAGAGGCTCTTAGCCATACTCCAGGCTTATCAGCAGTGAGGCTAGAGGATCTTAGCCATACTCCAGGCTTATCAGCAGTGGGGCTAGAGGCTCTTAGCCATACTCCAGGCTTATCAGCAGTGAGGCTAGAGGTTCTTAGCCATACTCCAGGCTTATCAGCAGTGGGGCTTGAGGCTCTTAGCCATACTCCAGGCTTATCAGCAGTGGAGCTAGAGGCTAGAGGCTCTTAGCCATACTCCAGGCTTATCAGCAGTGGGGCTAGAGGCTAGAGGCTCTTAGCCATACTCCAGGCTTATCAGCAGTGAGGCTAGAGGCTAGAGGCTCTTAGCCATACTCCAGGCTTATCAGCAGTGGGGCTAGAGGCTCTTAGCCATACTCCAGGCTTATCAGCAGTGGGGCTAGAGGCTCTTAGCCATACTCCAGGCTTATCAGCAGTGGAGCTAGAGGCTAGAGGATCTTAGCCATACTCCAGGCTTATCAGCAGTGGGGCTAGAGGCTCTTAGCCATACTCCAGGCTTATCAGCAGTGAGTCTAGAGGCTCTTAGCCATACTCCAGGCTTATCAGCAGTGGAGCTAGAGGCTAGAGGCTCTTAGCCATACTCCAGGCTTATCAGCAGTGGGGCTATAGGCTAGAGGATCTTAGCCATACTCCAGGCTTATCAGCAGTGGGGCTAGAGACTAGAGGCTCTTAGCCATACTCCAGGCTTATCAGCAGTGGGGCTAGAGGCAGGTGGATTCACCTGGCCGGCTGGCTAACTGACTGACTGGCTGGCTGGCTGACTAGCTGGCTAACTGGCTGGCTGGCTGGCTAACTGACTGGCTGGCTGGCTAACTGACTGGCTGGCTGACTGGCTGGCCGGCTGGCTGGCTAACTGACTGACTGGCTGGCTGGCTGACTGGGTGGCTGGCTAACTGACTGACTGACTGACTGACTGGCTGGCTGGCTGGCTGGCTGGCTGGCTGGCTATCAGAGAAACGCGACAGCACCCGGAAACAGACAGGTGGATTCACCTTGCCGGCTGGCTAACTGACTGACTGACTGACTGGCTGGCTGGCTATCAGCACCCGGAAACAGACAGGTGGATTCACCCAGCCCATCTTACCCCACTGGAGCCAGGACCCGCCTAACCAGCCACTTAATGCAAGAGGACTATCTGGATGGATGGTACACATTCAGGTCTGGGCTCAGTCAGATATAGTGTAATATATATATATATATATATATACACAATAGAAGACATATCACCTGGGAAAGACGATTTAGGTATTTGCTGTGAGCCAATTGTTTGCACATTCATTATGATTAATTTGTTTTAATGTATCAGACGCTCTTATCCAGAGCGACTTACAGTAGTGAATGCATACATTTCATTTCGTGCATTTTTTGTTGTTGTTGTACTGGCCCCCCGTGGGAATCGAACCCACAACTCTGGCGTTGCACACACCATGCTGGCGTTGCAAACACCATGCTCTACCAAAAATAAATGGGGGGTGGGGAGTAATGAGTAGGTCCTACTGAACAATCCATGTGGTTAGTATGCCAATGTTTCTGTCATCTAGCCGTCAGACAATCCTTCAGCACTGGCTAACTGACTGACTGGCTGGCTGGCTGACTGGCTGACTAACTGGCTGGCTGGCTGGCTAACTGGCTGGCTAACTGGCTGGCTGGCTAACTGGCTGGCTAACTGGCTGGCTGACTGACTGGCTGGCTAACTGGCTGGCTAACTGGCTGGCTAACTGACTGGCTAACTGACTGGCTAACTGACTGACTGGCTGGCTAACTGGCTGGCTAACTGGCTGGCTAACTGGCTGGCTAACTGGCTGGCTAACTGACTAACTGGCTGGCTAACTGGCTGGCTGACTGGCTGGCTGACTGGCTGGCTAACTGGCTGGCTAACTGGCTGACTGGGTGGCTAACTGGCTGGCTAACTGGCTGGCTAACTGGCTGGCTAACTGGCTGACTGGGTGGCTAACTGGCTGGCTAACTGGCTGGCTAACTGGCTGGTTAACTGGCTGGCTGACTGACTGGCTAACTGATTGACTGACTGGCTAACTGACTGGCTAACTGACTGACTGGCTGGCTAACTGGCTGGCTGGCTGGCTAACTGGCTGGCTAACTGGCTGACTGACTGACTGGCTGGCTGGCTGGCTGGCTGGCTAACTGTCTGACTGGCTGGCTGGCTGGCTAACTGACTGGCTAACTGGCTGGCTAACTGACTGGCTGGCTAACTGACTGGCTGGCTAACTGACTGGCAGGCTGGCTGGCTAACTGGCTGGCTGGCTAACTGGCTGACTGGCTAACTGACTGGCTAACTGACTGGCTGGCTGGCTAACTGGCTGGCTGGCTGGCTGGCTGGCTAACTGGCTGGCTAACTGACTGGCTAACTGGCTGGTTAACTGGCTGGCTAACTGGCTGGCTAACTGACTGGCTAACTGACTGGCTAACTGGCTGGCTGGTTGGCTGGCTGGCTGGCTAACTGGCTGGCTAACTGACTGGCTAACTGACTGGCTAACTGGCTGGCTGGTTGGCTGGCTGGCTGGCTAACTGGCTGGCTAACTGACTGGCTAACTGACTGGCTAACTGGCTGGCTGGTTGGCTGGCTGGCTGGCTAACTGGCTGGCTGACTAACTGGCTAACTGACTGGCTAACTGGCTGGCTGGTTGGTTGGCTGGCTGGCTAACTGGCTGGCTGACTAACTGACTGGCGGCCTAGGTCTTCGTCAGCTCCCTGGGCTCTGAGGATAATATTCAACCACACTGAACAAAGACACTGATTCTTCATCCATCATGTCTGAGATACACACATATTACACACCCAGCACCGTGTATGATGACATATTACACACCCAGCACCGTGTATGATGACATATTACACACCCAGCACCGTGTATGATGACATATTACACACCCAGCACCGTGTATGATGACATATTACACACCCAGCACCGTGTATGATGACATATTACACACCCAGCACCGTGTATGATGACATATTACACACCCAGCACCGTGTATGATGACATATTACACACCCAGCACCGTGTATGATGACATATTACACACCCAGCACCGTGTATGATGACATGTTACACACCCAGCACCGTGTATGATGACATGTTACACACCCAGCACCGTGTATGATGACATGATATTAGTTTGTGTGTATAGGGGGAGAACACTGTGTGTGTGTGTGAACACTGTGTGTGTGAGTTATTGACTAGTGGATGGGTCAGCGTGTGTGTGAAAACACAGTGTGTGTGAGAGAGTTACTGACTAGGGGGCAGATTAACATGTACCCCCCCTTTTGGTTGACGAGGGGAGGGGATGGGAGGGGGGGTGACAACTATGATGAATGAAGCTGACCCCCAGGGAACACACACCTCAGAGACTTCCATCTGTCCTTCTCCATGTGGTTCTCAGGGCCTTCACTCTCATAAGAGGCTAGATACAGAGCTGAGAGGAGAGAGAGAGAGAGGAGAGAGAGAGAGAGAGAGAGAGAGAGAGAGAGAGAGAGAGAGAGAGAGAGAGAGAGAGAGAGAGGGAGAGAGAGAGAGAGAGAGAGAGAGAGAGAGGGAGAGAGAGAGAGGAGACAGAGAGAGAGAGGAGAGAGGGGAGAGAGGAGAGAGAGAGAGAGAGAGAGAGAGAGAGAGGAGAGAGAGAGAGAGAGAGAGAGAGAGAGAGAGAGAGAGAGAGAGAGAGAGAGAGGAGAGAGAGCGAGAGAGAAAGAGAGAGAGGAGACAGAGATAAAGAGAGAGAGAGAGAGAGAGAGAGGACACAAAAACACCATCAGCCTCAACTCATTACAGTCACAGCAGCAGGACATTAAAACAGCTTTTCCTGTAGTTGGACAGGTTCCTAAGTCTTCCTGAGTTGACTTAGTTGGAATGGCACCATGACATCAGTACATTGAGTGGTTATGAGTGGTTGTACATACTGTCCTCGCTGAAAACCGGTGCGGTGAGCAGGTACTGGAGGATTTTGCGGTCCTTCTCAAACGGACACTCCACCTTCTTCCAAACCATGAACTCGCTGACCCGCTTCGCCATCTCCCAGAATTTCTGAAAACGATGTTAAAAATAAACAAAAAATGTTTAAAAAATAACATTTGAAACACTGTGAAAAAAAACGATGTAATGTTAGTATTTGAGGAACACATTTCAGCAATGTGAAAACAATATGAATGTTAATAAAGACGTTTTTTAACCCTACCACAACCTGATAATAACATTCACTGATTGACTTACAGTATGTTGGTGACCACACACATTACCAGTCAAAAGTTTGGACACATCTAGTCATTCAAGGTATTTTGCTTTATTTTTTACTATTTTCTACATTGTAGAATAATAGTGAAGACATCAAAACTATGAAATAACACATGGAATCATGTAGTAACTACATTTACATTTTTTTTTTAACAAATCAAAAGATATTTTATATTTGAGATTCTTCAAAGTAGACACCCCTTTGCCTTGATGACATCTTTGTACACTCTTGGCATTCTCTCAACCAGTTTCATGATGTAATCACCTGGAATGCATTTCAATTAACAGGTGTGCCTTGTTAAAAGTTAATTTGTGTAATTTCTTTCCTTCTTAATGCGTTTGAGCCAATCAGTTGTGTTGTGACAAGGTAAGGGTGGTATACAGAAGATAGTCCTATTTGGTAAAAGACCAAGTCCATATTATGTCAAGAACAGCTCAAATAAGCAAAGAGAAACGACAGTCCATCATTACTTTAAGACATGAAGGTCAGTCAATACGGACAATTTCAAGAACTTTGAAAGTTTCTTCAACTGCAGTCGCAAAAACCATCAAGCTCTATGATGAAACTGGCTCTCATGAGGACCGACACATGAAAGGAAGACCCAGAATTACCTCTGCTACAGAGGATAAGTTCATTAGAGTTAACTGTTCAATTAACAGACACATCTCAACATCAACTGTTCAGAGAAGACTGCATGAATCAGGCCATCATGGACGAATTGCTGAAGAAACCACTACTAAAGGACACCAATAAGAAGAAGAGACTTGCTTGGGCCAAGAAACACTAGCAATGGCCATTACACCGGTGAAAATCTGTCCTTTGGTCTGAAGAGTCCAAATTTGAGATTTTTGGTTCTAACCGCCGTGTTTTGTGAGACGCAGAGTAGGTGAGCGGATGATCTCATGTGTGGTTCCCACCGTGAAGCATGGAGGAGGAGGAAGTGTGATGGTGCTTTGCTGGTGACACTGTCAGTGATTTATTTAGAATTTAACCAGCATGGCTACCACAACATTCTGCAGCAATACGCCATCCCATCTGGTTTGCGCTTAGTGGGACTATAATTTGTTTTTCAACAGGACAATGACTCAACACACCTCCAGGCTGCACCAGATGACCTGGCCTCCACAATCACCCAACCTCAAACCAATTGAGATGGTTTGGTATGAGCTGGACCGCAGAGTGAAGGAAAAGCAGCCAACAAGTGCTCAGCATATGTGGGAACTCCTTCAAGACTGTTGGAAAAGCATTCCAGGTGAAGCTGGTTGAGAGAATGCCAAAAGTGTGCAAAGCTGTCATCACGGCAAAGGGTGGCTACTTTGAATAATCTAAAATATTACTGCATGATTCCATACGTGTTATTTCATCGTTTTTATGTCTTCACTATTATTCTACAATGTAGAAAATAGTCAAAACAAAGAAAACCCCTTGAATGAGTAGGTGTGTCCAAACCTTTGACTGGCACTGTATGTTGACATGTATGGGGGTCTCCAATAATAAAAAGTAGTTTAAAGGTTAATTCCACATTTTTTCTGATGTAGTGTAGCTGGGGTTTACCAATGGAAAGTCTCACTTCCTCATTCTCTGTCAGGGCCATATTGTGAATTTATCCTGAACACTAGGGTTAAATAATTTAGCCAGGACACCGGGGTTAACACCCCTACTCTTTCGATAAGTGCCATGGGATCTTTAGTGACCACAGAGAGTCAGGACACCCATTTAACGTCCCACCTCAAAGTTAACGTGTCCATTCTGCATCCTGTTGGAACATCCCTCATTCAGGAAGTAGATGTCTTTAATCAGTAGGCTGAAGAACGGGATAACAATCTGTAGAGAGAGAGAGAGAGAGAGAGGAGACAGAGAAAGAGAGAGGGGACAGAGAGAGAGAGAGAAGAGGAGACAGAGAAAGGAGAGAGAGAGAAGAGGAGACAGAGAGAGATAGAGAGAGAGAGACAGAGAGAGAGAGAGAAGAGGAGACAGAGAGAGAGAGAGAAGAGGAGACAGAGAGAGAGAGAGAGAAGAGGAGACAGAGAGAGAGAGAAGAGGAGACAGAGAGAGAGAGAGAGAAGAGGAGACAGAGAGAGAGACAGAGAGAGAGAGAGAAGAGACAGAGAGAGAGAGAGAAGAGACAGAGAGAGAGAGAGAGAGAGAGAGAGAGAGAGAGAAGAGGAGACAGAGAGAGAGAGAGAGAGAGAGAGAGAGAGAGAGAAGAGGAGACAGAGAGAGAGACAGAGAGAGAGAGAGAAGAGACAGAGAGAGAGAGAGAGAGAGAGAGAGAGAGAGAGAGAGAGAGAAGAGGAGACAGAGAGAGAGAGAGAAGAGACAGAGAGAGAGAGAGAGAGAGAGAGAGAGAGGGGAGACAGAGAGAGAGACAGAGAGAGAGACAGAGAGAAGAGAGAGAGAGAGAGAGAGAGAGAGAGAGAAGAGGAGACAGAGAGAGAGAGAGAGACAGAGAGAAGAGACAGAGAGAAGAGAGAGAAGAGAGAGAAGAGGTGAGGATTTAATTCAGCTGCCTGGGTAACAGTACAAGGGGTTTTCCAGGTAACAGTTTGCTGATGAAGTTTCTTGTTAATCACCACACAAAAAAAACCACCTGTCAAACGAATTCCCCACTTCACCCAGAAAGAGAAGTCAGAAAATGCTGAGGTCGTTTTTCAGAACACAAATCGCTTAAATAACTCCGAGCCATGTCACCACAAAGACTTAGGTCACAGGGTGTGGTTTGGGTTTGACCAATAGGGTGGATATTATTTTCATTAGGCACATGGAAAAAAGCAGAGTGAAACACACATGGTACTTAGTGGACTACGATGTGTCCTACTGAACACAGCCCGGGTGAATCACTAAGGGGCACAGTGTACAGACCACAGATCAGTGTACAGACCACAGATCAGTGTACAGACCACAGATCAGTGTACAGAGCACAGATCAGTGTACAGACCACAGATCAGTGTACAGAGCACAGATCAGTGTACAGACCAAAGTGTACTGACCACAGATCAGTGTACAGACCACAGATCAGTGTACAGACCACAGATCAGTGTACAGAGCACAGATCAGTGTACAGACCACAGATCAGTGTACAGAGCACAGATCAGTGTACAGACCAAAGTGTACTGACCACAGATCAGTGTACAGACCACAGATCAGTGTACAGACCACAGATCAGTGTACAGACCACAGATCAGTGTACAGACCACAGATCAGTGTACAGACCACAGATCAGTGTACAGACCAAAGTGTACTGACCACAGATCAGTGTACAGACCACAGATCAGTGTACAGACCACAGATCAGTGTACAGACCACAGATCAGTGTACAGACCACAGATCAGTGTACAGACCACAGATCAGTGTACAGAGCACAGATCAGTGTACAGACCAAAGTGTACTGACCACAGATCAGTGTACAGACCACAGATCAGTGTACAGACCACAGATCAGTGTACAGACCACAGATCAGTGTACAGACCACAGATCAGTGTACAGACCACAGATCAGTGTACAGACCAAAGTGTACTGACCACAGATCAGTGTACAGACCACAGATCAGTGTACAGACCACAGATCAGTGTACAGACCACAGATCAGTGTACAGACCAAAGTGTACTGACCACAGTTCAGTGTACAGACCACAGATCAGTGTACAGACCACAGATCAGTGTACAGACCACAGATCAGTGTACAGACCACAGATCAGTGTACAGACCACAGATCAGTGTACAGACCACAGATCAGTGTACAGACCCAAGTGTACTGACCACAGATCAGTGTACAGACCACAGATCAGTGTACAGAGCACAGATCAGTGTACAGACCACAGATCAGTGTACAGACCACAGATCAGTGTACAGACCACAGATCAGTGTACAGACCACAGATCAGTGTACAGACCAAAGTGTACTGACCACAGATCAGTGTACAGACCACAGATCAGTGTACAGACCAAAGTGTACTGACCACAGATCAGTGTACAGACCACAGATCAGTGTACAGACCACAGATCAGTGTACAGACCACAGATCAGTGTACAGACAACAGATCAGTGTACAGAGCACAGATCAGTGTACAGAGCACAGATCAGTGTACTGACCACAGATCAGTGTACATACCACAGATCAGTGTACAGAGCACAGATCAGTGTACAGACCACAGATCAGTGTACAGAGCACAGATCAGTGTACAGAGCACAGATCAGTGTACAGAGCACAGAGTTCAGACCACAGATCAGTGTACAGAGCACAGAGTTCAGACCACAGAGTATAAACTGCCTGCCTTCTGGAGAGAAGGGCTGAACAGGTGTGGGGGAACGGAGGGAGGGAGGGAGGGAGGGAGGGAAGGATGGATGGAGGGAGGGAGGGAGGGATGGATGGAGGGAGGGAGCGGTGAAGGAGGGAGGGAGGGAGAGAGGAGGGAGGGAGGGAGGGAGGGAGGGAGGGAGGGAGGGAGGGAGGGAGGGAGGGAGGGAGGGAGGGAATGCAATGTCCTTTATGGGAGCGGTGAAGCGGGGGAGGGAGAGGGGAAGGGAAGGATGTCTGAGCAGCCAACTAGGGCCCTTCAACAATCAACACACTACACACTACACAGCAACCTCCCCTCACTTCCCTAACAGAAACCCTCAGCTAACCCATTTTGTTGACTCTACGCTAACACCTTTGCTAACCTAACACATGTTGACAGTACATCAATAAATAACTTGTTAATGTTTACCCTTCCTTCCAGGACTTGCTACACACTACGCTAAACCGCTAGGCTAAACCGCTAGGCTAAACCGCTAGGCTAAACCGCTAGGCTGACGCTAGGCTAAACCGCTAGGCTAAACCGCTAGGCTAAGACGCTAGCTGGATTGGGACAGGCTGGCCGGATCACACGCGGTCAGGTCAGTGTGGGACAGAGGGAGAAAGACGCAATCAGAGACCGAGAGAGAGAAAGAGAGAGACAGAGAGACAAAGAGAGACAGACAGAGAGACAGACAGACAGAGAGAGAAAGAGAGAGACAGAGAGACAAAGAGAGACAGACAGAGAGACAGACAGACAGAGAGAGAGAAAGAGAGAGACAGAGAGACAGAGTGACAAAGAGAGACAGACAGACAGAGAGAAAGAGAGAGACAGAGAGACAAAGAGAGACAGACAGAGAGACAGACAGAGAGAGAGAAATAGAAAGACAGAGAGACAAAGAGAGACAGACAGAGAGACAGACAGAGATAGAGAAAGAGAGAGACAGAGAGACAAAGAGAGACAGACAGAGAGACAGACAGAGAGAGAGAAAGACAGAGACAGAGAGACAAAGAGAGACAGACAGAAATGCGAGAGAGAGAGACAAGTGAACTGGCAGGAAGCAGTCCCCCCCATTTATAACTGAAAAAGAGTAAATGAGTTCTCTTTGACGTCCATACCAGACCCTCAGCTGACCTATTTATGTCTTGACTTCTCTGCTTCGGAGGCTTCGTTATGTAACGATGTCCTAACCAAACCAAAAAGTGTAGTGTAAACAAGATGAGACCACTGAGCAGAGACGATGAACGATCCATCAGTCCAACACGGAAGGCTGCTTTCCAGACATGCCAGATTGGAATGTGTTCGCTCCACTTGTTTTCTGGTTACATGAAAGTGAACAGCGTGTGATACCACCATCTCCACAATGAGTTGCTGCTTATCAATTTTTATTTATTTATTTCACCGTTATTTTACCAGGTAAGTTGACTGACAACAACGTTCTCATTTACAGCAACGACCTGGGGAATAGTTACAGGGGAGAGGAGGGGGGATGAATGAGGCCATTGAAAGCTGGGGATGATTAGGTGACCATGATGGTGTGAAGGACAGATTGGGAATTTATCCAGGACACCAGGGTCACCACCCCTACTCTTACAATAAGTGACATGGGATCTTTAACGACCTCAGAGAGTCAGGACACCCGTTTAACGTCCCATCCGAAAGACGGCACCCTACACAGGGCAGTGTCCCCAATGTCCCCAATTGTGAGATAGATGGAACATTTGTTGTCTCGGCTAACACCGCTGACCAAACCCGGCCGCGTTGTAAAATAAATCGGATACAAACACCCGTCATTCAATCATTTCATCCATACCGTTGGCGTTCGTCAACGTGCGTCTTGAGTAGCCCGGGTGCTAAGATAAAACTTGGTTCTATTTGTGACGCTTGGCAAACTGCCAAGTTCAGCCTATCCCATCTCCTCATTGGTTGTAGCGAGCCTATAGCCACGTTGGCGGATTGAAAGATGAACCGAGGTCCACACTCCAGTCTAGTTGGTGGCAGTAATGCACCTAAAAGTTGGTTGTCAAGCGCCATATAAAATCCACAGAAGAAGATGTAGAAGAAGAACGAACGAACGAACGAACGAGGAGATATTAAATCAAAGTAAACGACCTAAAAAGTAACTCGGTTTCCCCTTTTTATCTGTGGATTAAGTAGAGAACATATCATTTTGTATGACTCCAAGCTAGCTAAAGTTTCATGAATGTTTGTTTCGACCTGTCCCCAAATTAATATATTTGGTTCACAATTGGTTTTGGTATTTTAACCAGCGTGTCAAGAACGTGTCTGGTGGGGATAGACAAAACCAACATGCGCACACAGACACACACGCAAAGCCGGTTTGGTCAGCCTGTAAGTGGGTTACTGGGTTACAGAAATGGGCTCTGGGTTACATAGATGGGCTGTGGGTTACATAAATGGGCTGTGGGTTACATAAATGGGCTCTGGGTTACATAGATGGGCTCTGGGTTACATAGATGGGCTCTGGGTTACATAAATGGGTTACTGGGTTACATAGATGGGCTCTGGGTTACATAAATGGGCTCTGGGTTACATAGATGGGCTCTGGGTTACATAGATGGGCTCTGGGTTACATAAATGGGTTACTGGGTTACATAGATGGGCTCTGGGTTACATAGATGGGCTGTGGGTTACATAAATGGGTTGTGGGTTAGGGTTACTGGGTTACATAGATGGGCTGTGGGTTAGGGTTACTGGGTTACATAGATGGGCTGTGGGTTACATAGATGGGCTCTGGGTTAGGGTTACTGGGTTACATAGATGGGCTGTGGGTTACATAGATGGGCTCTGGGTTAGGGTTACTAGGTTATAAACTCAGCAAAAAAAGAAACGTCCCTTTTTCAGGACCCTGTCTTTCAAAGATAATTTGTAAAAATCCAGATAACTTCACAGATCGTCATTGTAAAGGTTTTAAACACTGTTTCCCATGCTTGTTCAATGAACCACAAACAATTAATGAACATGCACCTGTGGAACGGTCGTTAAGACACTAACAGTTACAGACGGTAGGCAATTAAGGTCACAGTTATGAAGACTTAGGACACTAAAGAGGCCTTTCTACTGACTCTGAAAAACACCAAAAGAAAGATGCCCAGGGTCCCTGCTCATCTGCGTGAACGTGCCTTAGGCATGCTGCAAGGAGGCATGAGGACTGCAGATGTGACCAGGGAAATAAATTGCAATGTCCGTACTGTGAGACGCCTAAGACAGCGCTACAGGGAGACAGGACGGACAGCTGATCGTCCTCGCAGTGGCAGACCACGTGTAACAACACCTGCACAGGATCGGTATATCTGAACATCACACCTGCGGGCCTTGTTCAGTTTATGTCTCAGTTGTTGAATCTAGTTATGTTCGTACAAATATTGACACATGTTAAATTTGCTGAAAATAAACACAGTTGACAGTGAGAGGACGTTTCTTTTTTTGCTGAGTTTATAAATGGGCACTGGGTTACATAAATGGGTTCTGGGTTAGGGTTACTGGGTTAAGGTTACTGGGTTAAGGTTACTGGGTTACATAAATGGGTTCTGGGTTAAGGTTACTGGGTTAATGTTACTGGGTTAGGGTTACTGGGTTAAGGTTACTGGGTTATGGTTACTGGGTTAGGGTTACTGGGTTATGGTTACTGGGTTAAGGTTACTGGGTTACATGAATGGGTTCTGGGTTAAGGTTACTGGTTAGGGTTACATGGATGGGTTCTGGGTTAAGGTTACTGGGTTAGGGTTACTGGGTTAGTGTTACTGGGTTACATGAATGGGTTACTGGGTTAAGGTTACTGGGTTACATGAATGGGTTCTGGGTTAAGGTTACTGGTTAGGGTTACATGGATGGGTTCTGGGTTAAGGTTACTGGGTTAGGGTTACTGGGTTACATGAATGGGTTCTGGGTTAAGGTTACTGGGTTAAGGTTACTGGGTTACTGGGTTACGGTTACTGGGTTAAGGTTACATGAAAGGGTTCTGGGTTAAGGTTACTGGGTTAGGGTTACTGGATTACTGGGTTACTGGGTTAGGGTTACTGGGTTACTGGGTTACCGGGTTACTGGGTTAGGGTTACTGGGTTACGGTTACTGGGTTACGGTTACATGAATGGGTTCTGGGTTAAGGTTACTGGGTTAGGGTTACTGGGTTACTGGGTTACTGGGTTAGGGTTACTGGGTTAATGGGTTAGGGTTACTGGGTTAGGGTTACTGGGTTAAGGTTACTGGGTTATATAAATGGGTTCTGGGTTAATGTTACTGGGTTAGGGTTAGTGGGTTAGGGTTACTGGGTTAAGGTTACTGGGTTATATAAATGGGTTCTGGGTTAATGTTACTGGGTTACTGGGTTAGGGGTTAGTGGGTTAGGGTTACTGGGTTAATGTTACTGGGTTAGGGTTACTGGGTTACTGGGTTAGGGTTACTGGGTTATATAAATGGGTTCTGGTTTAATGTTACTGGGTTAGGGTTACTGGGTTAGGGTTACTGGGTTAATGTTACTGGGTTAGGGTTACTGGGTTAGGGTTACTGGGTTAGGGTTACTGGGTTATATAAATGGGTTCTGGGTTAGGGTTACTGGGTTAAGGTTACTGGGTTACTGGGTTACTGGGTTACTGGGTTAGGGTTACTGGGTTAAGGTTACTGGGTTAATGTTACTGGGTTAGGGTTACTGGGTTAGGGTTACTGGGTTAGGGTTACTGGGTTAAGGTTACTGGGTTAAGGTTACTGGGTTAGGGTTACTGGGTTAAGGTTACTGGGTAAATGTTACTGGGTTAGGGTTACTGGGTTAAGGTTACTGGGTTACCGGGTTACTGGGTTAGGGTTACTGGGTTACGGTTACTGGGTTACGGTTACATGAATGGGTTCTGGGTTAAGGTTACTGGGTTAGGGTTACTGGGTTACTGGGTTAGGGTTACTGGGTTAATGGGTTAGGGTTACTGGGTTAGGGTTACTGGGTTAAGGTTACTGGGTTATATAAATGGGTTCTGGGTTAATGTTACTGGGTTAGGGTTAGTGGGTTAGGGTTACTGGGTTAAGGTTACTGGGTTATATAAATGGGTTCTGGGTTAATGTTACTGGGTTACTGGGTTACTGGGTTAGGGTTAGTGGGTTAGGGTTACTGGGTTAATGTTACTGGGTTAGGGTTACTGGGTTAGGGTTACTGGGTTATATAAATGGGTTCTGGTTTAATGTTACTGGGTTAGGGTTACTGGGTTAGGGTTACTGGGTTAATGTTACTGGGTTAGGGTTACTGGGTTAGGGTTACTGGGTTAGGGTTACTGGGTTATATAAATGGGTTCTGGGTTAGGGTTACTGGGTTAAGGTTACTGGGTTAGGGTTACTGGGTTAAGGTTACTGGGTTAATGTTACTGGGTTAGGGTTACTGGGTTAGGGTTACTGGGTTAGGGTTACTGGGTTAAGGTTACTGGGTTAAGGTTACTGGGTTAGGGTTACTGGGTTAAGGTTACTGGGTAAATGTTACTGGGTTAGGGTTACTGGGTTAAGGTTACTGGGTTAGGGTTACTGGGTTAGGGTTACTGGGTTAAGGTTACTGGGTAAATGTTACTGGGTTAGGGTTACTGGGTTAGGGTTACTGGGTTAAGGTTACTGGGTTAAGGTTACTGGGTTAAGGTTACTGGGTTATATAAATGGGCTCTGGGAGAACAGAGGATGTTCCCACCATTTGAAGAAATCAGAATCTACTAGATCTCCTACTCTAACACGCTTTATGAAATACCAGGTCCTGAATCTCAAGATGTGAGTGAAGGTATCGAGGCTCACCTTCTCTCTAGTGCTGTTGGCTGTTCTAGACCTCTGTGTCGCTCCTCTCAATGCCGTTCTGTAATTGTAGAAGTTACCGGAAGGATCCATTTGGTGCTGAGGGAGGAAGAGAGGGAGAGAGTAGTATTACAGTGTTAGCTCAGCATAAAGTCAGTTCTTCGTTCAAAATATTCAGTTTAGAAACGGCTTGTTCTTCTAGCTACATCATTAGAGAGTGAAATTGCATTGTATGCTTTAGTCTGAACGGAATGAGAGGTGCATTGACTGTAATACTATTAGCTAAAATGTCATTCTAAACATACGGCGCCTTCGGAAAGTATTCAGACCCCTGGACTTTTTCCACATTTTGTTACGTTACAGCCATATTCTAAAATGGATTTCGAAAATCCTCAGCTATCTACACACAATACCCCATAACGACAAAGCTAAAAAAAAAAAAAAAGGTTTTTAGACATTTTTACACATATTAAAATATAATAAAAATAAATATCTTCTTTACTTAAGTTTTTTGAGACCCTTTGCGATGAGACATGAAATTAAGGTCAGGTGCTTCCCTAACAGATCTGGGGAAGGCTACCAAAACATTTCTGCAGCATTGAAGGTCACCAAGAACACAGAGGCCTCCATCATTCTTAAATGGAAGAAGTTTAAAACCACCAAGCCTCTTCCTAGAGCTGGCCGCCCGGCCAAACTGAGCAATCGGGGGAGAAGGGCCTTGGTCAGGGAGGTGACCAAGAACCCGATGGTCACTCTGACAGAGCTCCAGAGTTCCTCTGTGGAGATGGGAGAAGGACAACTTCCAGAAGGACAACCATCTCTGCAGCACTCCATCAATCAGGCTTTTATGATAGAGTGGCCAGATGGAAGCCACTCCTCAGTAAAAGGCACATGACAGCCTTCTTGGAGTTCGCCAAAAGGCACCTAAAGGTCTCTCAGACCATGAGAAACAAGATTCTATGGTCTGATGAAACCGAGATTGAACTCTGTGAATGCCAAGCGTCACGTCTGGAAACCTGGCACCATCCCTACTGTGAAGCATGGTGGTGGTAGCATCATGCTGTGGGGATGTTTTTCAGAGGCAGGGACTGGGAGACTAGTCAGGATCAAGGGAAAGATGAACTGAGCAAAGTACAAGTGAATGTCTTTGAGTGGCCCAGCCAGAGCCCAGACTTGAACCCAATCGAACATCTCTGGAGAGCCCTGAAAATAGCTGTGCAGCGACGCTCCCCATCCAACCTGACAGAGCTTTAGGGGATCTGCAGAGAAAAATGGGAGGAACTTCCCAAATACAGGTGTGCCAAGCTTGTAGCGTCATACCCAAGAAGACTCGAGGTTGTAATTGCTGCCAAAGGTGCTTCAACAAAGTACTGAGTAAAGGGTCTGAATACTATATGTAAATGTGATATTTCAACAACAACAAAAATTACACATTTCAAAAAATTTCGGGCAAAAAAATGTTTTTGCTTTGTCATTATGGGGTATTGTGTGTAGATTGATGAGGGGGGAAAAAAAACAATTTAAATCCATTTTAGAATAAGGCTGTAATTTAACAAAATGTGAAAAAAGTCAAGGGCTCTGAATACTTTCCAAAGGCACCTTATGGTAAAATATGGTGGTTAGAAAGTTATCGGCCAGGCTTGGAGTTCCCTTCCCCAAAAAAGGTTCAATGCTTGTGGGAGAAGGCATCTCAATGACTAGCAATCACTCACAGTCCCACATAAACCGTCCCTGCCAAATCAACTGGACGCACATAAACTGCAAGACAGATGGAGTCATCAAACCAGCCCACCAACACTCTGACCTCTCAAAACAACGGAGTGAGGAGAATAACCCAACACCACAGCTATCAACACTCTGACCTCTATCAACACAGGGAGGACAATAACCCAACGCCACAGCTATCAACACTCTCAGACAAAGACAGAGAGAGAGAGAGAGAGACAGGGGAAGAGAGAGAGAGAGACAGGGGAAGAGAGAGAGAGACAGGGGAAGAGAGAGAGAGAGAGAGAGAGACAGGGGAAGAGAGAGAGAGAGACGGGGAAGAGAGAGAGAGAGACGGGGAAGAGAGAGAGAGAGACAGGGGAAGAGAGAGAGAGAGAGAGGGGAAGAGAGAGAGAGACAGGGGAAGAGAGAGGAGGGAGAGAGGGTAGTAGAGTAATGAGGGAGGTGTGGAGAGAGAAGGAGAGAAAGTGGGAGAGAGAGAGAGAGACAGGGGAAGAGAGCGAGAGAGACAGGGGAAGAGAGCGAGAGAGACAGGAGAAGAGAGAGGAGAGAGAGAGGGTAGTAGAGTAATGAGGGAGGTGTGGAGAGAGAAGGAGAGAAAGTGGGAGAGAGAGGGGGAGACAGGGGAAGAGAGCGAGAGAGACAGGGGAAGAGAGAGAGAGACAGGGGAAGAGAGCGAGAGAGACAGAGGGGAAGAGAGTGAGAGAGACAGGGGAAGAGAGAGGAGAGAGAGAGAGGGTAGTAGAGTAATGAGGGAGGTGTGGAGAGAGAAGGAGAGAAAGTGGGAGAGAGAGGGGGAGACAGGGGAAGAGAGCGAGAGAGACAGGGGAAGAGAGAGAGAGACAGGGGAAGAGAGCGAGAGAGACAGGGGAAGAGAGTGAGAGAGACAGGGGAAGAGAGAGGAGAGAGAGAGAGGGTAGTAGAGTAATGAGGGAGGTGTGGAGAGAGAAGGAGAGAAAGTGGGAGAGAGAGAAAGCAACCTGTTCCTGGGTTCCACTGGGGCCCAACCTGGTTTATCCCTTTAATCTGCTACTTTACATCTCCTGACTTGAAGGTCCATACCTGGCTCCTCCACGGACCCCCAGGGAGCTTGTCTGATCTGAACCCCAGGTAGAGCGCACCGTCTGGGGCTACCCATCCCCTAGGACCCCCTTCTCTCTCCTCCATCTTCTTGGAGCTAACATTTCAACACTTCTGAAGGTAGAGTATCACTGTGATAATACCACTTCAAACACCACGAGGCTTACAGTGTAACATGGGAAGGTTCGCTAGGCAACGAGCTGGCTTTTGAAGCTAGACTGTATGATGCTCAGCGCAGCAGGTGAACAAGCAATTACCTCCAAGATGTCAAACTTGGCAGTCTTGACTTTGCTCCAGGTCTTCTTCAGTCGAGACACAGGACTCATGTTCATCCCAGCTGCAGAGAGCAAGACAAGAGAGAAGGGTGAGAAATGAGTGTGCGCACACAGCTTTTATTCCATTGAGACAGACTTGCACCCATTGTTGAGCTGTAGTCTCTCTCTTTCTCCCTCCCTCCCCTCCCACTCTCCCCTCCCCCTCCCTCCCTCCCCATCTCCCTCCCTCCCTCTCCCTCCCTCCCTCTCCCTCTCCCTCCCCCTCCCTCCTTCCCTCCCTCCCCCTCTCCCTCCCTCCTTCCCTCCCTCCCCCTCTCCCTCCCTCCTTCCCTCCCTCCCCCTCTCCCTCCCTCCCTCCCTCCCTCTCCCTCCCTCCCTCTCCCTCTCCCTCCCCCTCCCTCCTTCCTTCCCTCCCTCCCCCTCTCCCTCCCTCCCTCCCTCCCTCCCTCCCAGTGGTGGAAAAAGTACTAGGTTGTCATACTTGAGTAAACGTTAAGATACCCTTAATAGAAAATGACTCAAGTTAGAGGCAGTAGGGATGACCAGGGGTGTTGTCTTGATAAGCGTGGGAATTGGATCCTTTTCCTGTCCTGCTCCGCATTCAAAATGTAACTAATACTTTTGGGTGGCACAGAAAATTTATGGGAGTAAAAAGTAAATCATTTTCTTTAGGAATGTAGTGAAGTAAAAGTAAAGTAAATTACAGATACCCCAAAAAACGACTTTAGTACTTTACGCCACTGCCTCTCTCCCTTTCCCGTCTCTCTTTCTCTGTCCGCCCCCTCTCTCTCACCTCGCGACCCCCCACGCGCTCCCTCCCCCCTCTCTCTCCACCTCTCTCTTTCTCTCTCTCTTCACCTCTCCCTCTCTTTCTCCACCTCTCTCTTTCCACCTC
Source organism: Salmo salar (assembly GCF_965601325.2). Classification (NCBI taxonomy): domain Eukaryota; kingdom Metazoa; phylum Chordata; class Actinopteri; order Salmoniformes; family Salmonidae; genus Salmo; species Salmo salar. Next base: position 46,038,756 of record NC_138314.1, read on the forward strand.
TCTTTCTCTCTCTCCACCTCTCCCTTTCTCTCTCTCTCCACCTCTCCCTCTCTCTCTCCACCTCTCTCTTTCTCTCTTTCCACCTCTCTTTCTCTCTTTCCACCTCTCTTTCTCTCTCCACCTCTCTTTTTCTCTCTCTCCATCTCTCTTTCTCTCCACCTCTCTTTCTCTCATCTCTCTTTCTCTCTCTCCACCTCTCTTTCTCTCTCTCCACCTCTCTCTCTCCACCTCTCTTTCTCTCTCTCTACCTCTCTCTCTCTTTCTCTTTCTCTCTCTCTCCACCCCTCTTTCTCTCTCTCCACCTCTCTTTCTCTCTCTCCACCTCTCTTTCTCTCTCTCCACCTCTCTTCTGTTCCTCCTCTTAAGAAGCAGTGAGGCAGAGGCCAAACGAACAATAGTGTTCACACACGCCTCGCTTCCCCTTCCAACACTATGCTTCCCATATGGTAAATCAGGTGTGTGTGAGTGCGTGCATGCGTATGTATTCAGCAGGGGATATTTTTTTTGCTGTGCCTATTTTCCCAGGGTCCTGTTTGTCTTTCCTTTTTATAACCCGCTGACCCTGTAATATCTCCCTCTGTGTCCCTGGAGACTGAGGGGCTCTGCTTGTGGCTTCATCTCCAGGGAGAGAGGGGCTTGGGACAGCTGGTACTCTTAGGGCCTCCACCCTCCCTCCACCCAGCCGTTCCTCCCTCCCACCATCCCCTTTCGCCTTCCCTCTCCTGCCAATCCCCCCTCTCTCTCCCTCCTTCCCTCTCCTGCCAATCCCCCCTCTCTCTCCCTCCTTCCCTCTCCTGCCAATCCCCCCTCTCTCTCCCTCCTTCCCTGTCCTGCCAATACCCCCTCTTCCTCCCTCCTTCCCTCTCCTGCCAATCCCCCCTCTCCCTCCCTACTTCCCTCTCTGGTCAGTGCTGACCATCTGTCTATATGGGTGTTTGTGTAGGACTTCCCAGCTGCCCCTCATCTCCCATCCACCCCCTCCTCCTCAACCTCAAGGCCTGACCAGCTGCCCTCTTCCCTGGCCACTCAGGACCCCCCTGTACCCCGCCGGCTGGCTCTGGCCGCCTAAAGCCTAGGGCAAGGACCCCAAACTAACCCAGACTTTTGTGCCTGGACCCTGGGGAAGGTCACAAGCTGGAGTCGAAGATAGATCGGGACCCAATAGAGCCACTCTTCTCAAGATTATCAACTGAAGCTGAAAGTTACCCTTTTCTATTCAGGTCAAGGACAGTTTCTATGGCCAAATGTGTTACTTTTTGGGGGGAGTATTTCTATAAAAGTAAATAAGCATTATTTGAAAGACTATTTAAAATGAATAAATAAAACGCTGTGATTTCGTTTTGGGTTAAAGCTGTTATAGGGTTTTAGGAAGGTACAAAGTCTCGCTGAAATACAGATTGCATTTACTAGTCGGATTTCCTGACTGTCGACCACAAAAAGCCTTTTGTGTTTAGAGCAAGTGAGCCGGCGAGTGAGTTGTCACAAGGTAGGGGGTGAAAAAGCACAACAACAACACTTACAGATAATGGCCATGAGGGAGTTGAAGTTACCGATGTTGAAACATTCCCGCGCCACGTCGATGAAGAACTCCATGACTCGCGCTCGCTGCTTCTTCTTTACGGGCTGTTAAGTCAACAACATCAACAAGTCAACAACAGCAACAGCAAAAGAACAAGTCAACAGCAAAAACAAGTCAACAGCAAAACAAGTCAACAACATCAACAAGTCAACAACAAAACAAGTCAACAACATCAACAAGTCAACAACAAAACAAGTCAACAACATCAACAAGTCAACAACAAAACAAGTCAACAACATCAACAAGTCAACAGCAAAAACAAGTCAACAGCAAAAACAAGTCAACAACAAAACAAGTCAACAACATCAACAAGTCAACAACAAAACAAGTCAACAACATCAACAAGTCAACAACAAAACAAGTCAACAACAAAACAAGTCAACAACATCAACAAGTCAACAACAAAACAAGTCAACAACATCAACAAGTCAACAACAAAACAAGTCAACAACATCAACAAGTCAACAGCAAAACAAGTCAACAACATCAACAAGTCAACAGCAAAACAAGTCAACAACAAAACAAGTCAACAACAAAACAAGTCAACAACATCAACAAGTCAACAACATCAACAAGTCAACAACATCAACAAGTCAACAACAAAACAAGTCAACAACAAAACAAGTCAACAACAAAACAAGTCAACAACATCAACAAGTCAACAAGAACAAGTCAACAACATCAACAAGTCAACAACAAAACAAGTCAACAACATCAACAAGTCAACAACAAAACAAGTCAACAACATCAACAAGTCAACAACAAAACAAGTCAACAAGACAACAGCAAAACAAGTCAACAACATCAAAATCGCAAAATAAACCCTCAGGGCAAAAAGACACGAAGATGGCCAAGTAGGCACCAGCTGGTTAAGTTAGATTAACAGCCGTAGGATACTCACTAGCTAAATTAGTTTTGCCATAAAATGCTAACTACATAACTATTGTAATGTAGGTAACAGGTGCGCTGTCTTGCTTTGTTAGCTGGGTACTCTGCAATATTTGACAATGACTTAAAATGAAATCCTAAGTTCGAGAACATTGGGAAAAGGCAGAACTCCAAAACCTTAAGAAAAAAGGACAAAAAGACATCACCTCATTTTACTTTCTTATTGTCGTCTGGGCAGGCTAACGGGTTTCACCTTGTTATTGTCGTCTGGGCAGGCTAACGGGTTTCACCTTGATATTGTCGTCTGGGCAGGCTAACGGGCTTCACCTTGTTATTGTCGTCTGGGCAGGCTAACGGGTTTCACCTTGTTATTGTCGTCTGGGCAGGCTAACGGGTTTCACCTTGATATTGTCGTCTGGGCAGGCTAACGGGTTTCACCTTGTTATTGTCGTCTGGGCAGGCTAACGGGTTTCACCTTGTTATTGTCGTCTGGGCAGGCTAACGGGTTTCACCTTGTTATTGTCGTCTGGGCAGGCTAACGGGTTTCACCTTGTTATTGTCGTCTGGGCAGGCTAACGGGTTTCACCTTGTTATTGTCGTCTGGGCAGGCTAACGGGTTTCACCTTGTTATTGTCGTCTGGGCAGGCTAACGGGTTTCACCTTGATATTGTCGTCTGGGCAGGCTAACGGGTTTCACCTTGTTATTGTCGTCTGGGCAGGCTAACGGGTTTCACCTTGTTATTGTCGTCTGGGCAGGCTAACGGGTTTCACCTTGTTATTGTCGTCTGGGCAGGCTAACGGGTTTCACCTTGTTATTGTCGTCTGGGCAGGCTAACGGGTTTCACCTTGTTATTGTCGTCTGGGCAGGCTAACGGGTTTCACCTTGTTATTGTCGTCTGGGCAGGCTAACGGGTTTCACCTTGATATTGTCGTCTGGGCAGGCTAACGGGTTTCACCTTGTTATTGTCGTCTGGGCAGGCTAACGGGTTTCACCTTGATATTGTCGTCTGGGCAGGCTGACGTGTTTTCGGCAGTTATGCCTTCATCAGAGGAAGTGAAATGAGGCGATGTCTTTTTGTACTTTTTTTATTAACATTTTGGAGTGCCGCCTTTTCTGATTAACCACTCAGATCTACCCAACCACTCACCATGCAGATCTACCCAACCACTCAGATCTACCAAACCACTCAGAACTACCCAACCACTCAGATCTACCCAACCACTCACCACTCAGATCTACCCAACCACTCAGATCTACCCAACCACTCACCACTCAGATCTACCCAACCACTCAGATCTACCCAACCACTCACCACTCAGATCTACCCAACCACTCACCACTCAGATCTACCCAACCACTCACCACTCAGCTCTACCCAACCACTCACAACTACCCAACCACTCACCACTCAGATCTACCCAACCACTCAGACCTACCCAACCACTCAGATCTACCCAACCACTCAGATCTACCCAACCACTCACCACTCAGATCTACCCAACCACTCACCATGCAGATCTACCCAACCACTCACCACTCAGATCTACCCAACCACTCAGATCTACCCAACCACTCACCACTCAGATCTACCCAACCCCTCACCACTCAGAACTACCCAACCACTCACCATGCAGATCTACCCAACCACTCAGATCTACCCAACCACTCACCACTCAGATCTACCCAACCACTCACCACTCAGATCTACCCAACCACTCAGATCTACCCAACCACTCACCACTCAGATCTACCCAACCCCTCACCACTCAGAACTACCCAACCACTCACCATGCAGATCTACCCAACCACTCAGATCTACCCAACCACTCACCACTCAGATCTACCCAACCACTCACCACTCAGATCTACCCAACCACTCAGAACTACCCAATACTCACCACTCAGATCTACCCAACCACTCACCATGCAGAACTACCCAACCACTCAGATCTACCCAACCACTCACCACTCAGATCTACCCAACCACTCATCACTCAGATCTACCCAACCACTCAGAACTACCCAACCACTCACCACTCAGATCTACCCAACCACTCAGATCTACCCAACCACTCACCATGCAGAACTACCCAAACACTCACCACTCAGATCTACCCAACCACTCAGAACTACCCAACCACTCACCACTCAGATCTACCCAACCACTCAGATCTACCCAACCACTCACCATGCAGAACTACCCAACCACTCACCACTCAGATCTACCCAACCACTCAGATCTACCCAACCACTCACCACTCAGATCTACCCAACCACTCACCACTCAGATCTACCCAACCACTCACCACTCACAACTACCCAACCACTCACCACTCAGATCTACCCAACCACTCATATCTACCCAACCACTCACCACTCAGATCTACCCAACCACTCACCACTCAGAACTACCCAACCACTCACCACTCAGATCTACCCAACCACTCAGATCTACCCAACCACTCACCACTCAGATCTACCCAACCACTCAGATCTACCCAACCACTCACCACTCAGATCTACCCAACCACTCAGATCTACCCAACCACTCACCATGCAGAACTACCCAACCACTCACCACTCAGATCTACCCAACCACTCAGATCTACCCAACCACTCACCACTCAGATCTACCCAACCACTCAACACTCAGATCTACCCAACCACTCACCACTCAGATCTACCCAACCACTCACCACTCACAACTACCCAACCACTCAGATCTACCCAACCACTCACATCTACCCAACCACTCACAACTACCCAACCACTCAGAACTACCCAACCACTCACCACTCAGAACTACCCAACCACTCACCACTCAGATCTACCCAACCACTCAGATCTACCCAACCACTCACCACTCAGATCTACCCAACCACTCACCACTCAGATCTACCCAACCACTCAGATCTACCCAACCACTCACCACTCAGAACTACCCAACCACTCACCACTCAGATCTACCCAATCACTCAGATCTACCCAACCACTCAGATCTACCCAACCACTCACCACTCAGATCTACCCAACCACTCAGATCTACCCAACCACTCACCACTCAGATCTACCCAACCACTCACCACTCAGATCTACCCAACCACTCAGAACTACCCAACCACTCAGATCTACCCAACCACTCACCACTCAGAACTACCCAACCACTCACCACTCAGAACTACCCAACCACTCACCACTCAGATCTACCCAACCACTCAGAACTACCCAACCACTCACCACTCAGATCTACCCAACCACTCACCACTCAGAACTACCCAACCACTCACCACTCAGATCTACCCAACCACTCAGATCTACCCAACCACTCACCACTCAGATCTACCCAACCACTCAGATCTACCCAACCACTCACCACTCAGAACTACCCAACCACTCACCACTCAGATCTACCCAACCACTCAGATCTACCCAACCACTCACCACTCAGATCTACCCAACCACTCACCACTCAGATCTACCCAACCACTCAGATCTACCCAACCACTCACCACTCAGATCTACCCAACCACTCAGAACTACCCAACCACTCACCACTCAGATCTACCCAACCACTCACCACTCAGAACTACCCAACCACTCACCATGCAGATCTACCCAACCACTCACCACTCAGATCTACCCAACCACTCAGAACTACCCAACCACTCACCACTCAGATCTACCCAACCACTCACCATGCAGATCTACCCAACCACTCACCACTCAGATCTACCCAACCACTCAGAACTACCCAACCACTCACCATGCAGATCTCTGTGGCCACCAGGAAACTGAGTCTGTTGAACCACTCTACATACGCCTCCAAGCTACCAGCCTTCTTCTGGTCGCTGAAACAGCTCTGTAGCAATAAAAACATACCATTTAATTAGCACCAGTTTGCATAGCATTTCATTACCATTACCATTAGCTCATTTGCTAATTGGGTATTTTGTCAAGGACACAATTAGTAAAAGAGTTTGACAAACTGTTTAAAAAAAAAACGTAAACCTACTGTAGACCCTCAGATGGGTGTATAGGCTTTATAGTTGTCTTTGTAATTAGACTATTATTGCAGACTTGGTACTATGCTGTGGAGTCACGCCATCAGGGTATTAACTAGCTATTCACATTATTTAGCAGAGCTGAATAATTCTAAATGGCTTACATTCCTTTAGCTTTACGCATTTCTCTTCTCTCCTTCACACAATGGGCAGAGTGGTCAACACACAGACCCACACCCCTTTGGAAGTGGATGTAGAGGGGTAGCCTAACCCTTTGGAAGTGGATGTAGAGGGGTAGCCTAACCCTTTGGAAGTGGATGTAGAGGGGTAGCCTAACCCTTTGGAAGTGGATGTAGAGGGGTAGCCTAACCCTTTGGAAGTGGATGTAGAGGGGTAGCCTAACCCTTTGGAAGTGGATGTAGAGGGGTAGCCTAACCCTTTGGAAGTGGATGTAGAGGGGTAGCCTAACCCTTTGGAAGTGGATGTAGAGGGGTAGCCTAACCCTTTGGAAGTGGATGTAGAGGGGTAGCCAAAATATCCCCACGAAACATCCCTGTTGCCTAGCAGCCGAACCTTGGCGAGCACGCACCTACACACCCAAAACAAAAAAAACCCTCGTGCTGGCTGTTTTGTGGTCGGGTGGTTGCATAGCGATAAGGCCAAAACATTGTATCCCTTCCAGACAGACAGAGGGATGTTTAAAGGAACAGGAAGCGAGGGACAGCAGATATTTGGTCTACCACTACAGGTATGTCTTGGGATACACCGTCTACCCTACTGACACAAAATGGTGTCCGCACATTGACCCACCATGGGGTCAGTTTCAGTAGAGTCCATAATGAGTGACTGTCTGGAAAGGAAACTGGTGGGTCTAGACTCTAGATAGAGCCAAATCACTGCTCTTCTGATTTAAGCAATGTAGGTCATGGTGGTGATGACTGTATTGTATAACTACTTGGAGAGATGGATGGAGCCAAATCTACTAACCTTCAGATTTGAGCAATATAAGGGTTCTATCTGCATTATCCCACCACAGGGTTCTGACTGCATTATCCCACCACAGTGTTCTATCTGCATTATCCCACCACAGTGTTCTATCTGCATTATCCCACCACAGGGTTCTATCTGCATTATCTCACTTCTAGCTGCATTATCACAGCACCAGATTATATCAGCATTATCACACCACAGGGTTTTATCTGCATTATCCCACCACAGGGTTCTATCTGCATTATCCCACCACCGGGTTTAACTGCATTATCCCACCACAGGGTTCTATCTGCATTACCACAGGGTTCTATCTGCATTATCACACCACAGGGTTTTAACTGCATTATCCACCACAGGGTTCTCCCTGCATTATCACACCACAGGGTTCTATCTGCATTACCACAGGGTTCTATCTGCATTATCACACCACAGGGTTCTATCTGCATTACCACAGGGTTCTATCTGCATTATCACACCACAGGGTTTTAACTGCATTATCCCACCACAGGGTTCTATCTGCATTATCACACCACAGGGTTCTAGTCAACTGTAGCCTGTTCCATAACATACTAGTGACCTATTGTGGATAAGCATGCAGATTTATTACCTTATCATTGTCCAGAAGGTCTTTCTTCTCAAAGGCCTGGATAAATTCCTCTGGTTCAATGTTGCTCAGTCTCTCCTGAAAAGGAAAATCAACTCGATAAATTCCATCTTTCTGTGAATGTCAGGTTGATGACGTTAATAATAAATGTTTAGCCAATTTTACATCCCCTTTGTAAATATTGAGCTGTTATGAAGCCGGCTACAGCAGATAAAACACAGCTGTTTTAATGTATGGACGTCAAACTGAAGGCAAAAAAATAGCTGATGATAAGTAGCAATATGAACAGGATCTCTCACCAGTTCACGTGTCCACATACTTTTGGTCATGTAAAACAAAAAGTATGTTAAACATACTTAAACAAAGGTAAAAATATAAAAATAATAATAATTTTAAAAAATGTAGTGTATGTAATTGAGTTGCTCTGTCTGTCTGTCTGTCTGTCTGTCTGTCTGTCTGTCTGTCTGTCTGTCTGTCTGTCTGTCTGTCTGTCTGTCTGTCTGTCTGTCTGTCTGTCTGTCTGTCTGTCTGTCTGTCTGTCTGTCTGTCTGTCTGTCTGTCTGTCTGTCTGTCTGTCTGTCTGTCTGTCTGTCTGTCTGTCTGTCTGTCTGTCTGTCTCTTACCAGTTCTATGTGAGTGAGTTGCTGGGCCATGGTGAAGGGGTCGTTGCAGATGGACAGCATGTCCCTCTGGATGGCCTGAGGCTTGGCCTTGAGCACGGTCAGTCTATCTGTGGCCGTAGCATTGATCTTCACCAGGGCCTCCTCGTACTGGCTCAGAGTAGTCAGCTTCCTGATTAGGACCTGAATCATCTGGTGAACCACCTTCCTGTACAGCTGGAGGGAGGGATGGAGGGAGAGGGATGGAGGGAGAGAGATGGAGGGAGAGGGATGGAGGGAGAGGGATGGAGGGAGAGAGATGGAGGGAGAGGGATGGAGGGAGAGGGATGGAGGGAGAGGGATGGAGGGAGAGAGATGGAGGGAGAGGGATGGAGGGAGGGAGAGAGATGGAGAGAGAGATGGAGGGAGAGATGGAGGGAGAGATGGAGGGAGAGGGATGGTGGGAGAGAGATGGAGGGAGAGGAAGGAGAGATGGAGGGAGAGAGATGGAGGGAGAGGGATGGAGGGAGAGAGAAGAGAGATGGAGGGAGAGGAAGAGAGATGGAGGGAGAGGAAGAGGGATGGAGGGAGAGGAAGAGGGATGAGGGAGAGGAAGAAGGATGGAGAGAGAGGAAGAGGGGTGGAGGGAGAGGAAGAGGGACGGAGGGAGAGGAAGAGGGACGGAGGGAGAGAGATGGAGGGAGAGGGAAGGAGGGAGAGGGATGGAGGGAGAAGAAGAGAGATGGAGGGAGAGGAAGAGGGACAGAGGGAGAGGAGAGAGGGACAGAGGGAGAGGAGAGGGGTGGAGGGAGAGGAAGAGGGACGGAGGGAGAGGAAGAGGGACGGAGGGAGAGGAGGAGGGATGGAGGAAGAGGGACGGAGGGAGAGAGATGGAGGGAGGGAGAGGGAAGGAGGGAGAGGGATGGAGGGAGAAGAAGAGGGATGGAGGGAGGAAGACAGGAAGTCAGTTTCATTGAGTTCACAGGCATGTTATGCATTAAATATAGTAACTGTATAGCTGGAAGGAGCAATGAGGGGAGTGGTGTGTGGAGAGACAACTCCCGGTCATGGCCCCTTTCCATCCCGCTGGTATGAGTTTCAACAAAAGAGAAGGAGGCTTTCTGTGACCACATCCCGTCTCCCTCCACCTCCTGTCTGCCAATTCAAGCCAAGGGAAACTATAGCAGGTTCTGCAAACAAGTCTCAAGTTCAGTTCAGCAGCGGGCCAGGCCAGCGCGGGAATGCAGCCGTTTTCTCAACAAACTTTCCTTCAAACTGTATGTTTGATGTGTGTTAGTGTCCACCAAGAAATTCAACTTATCTGTCTCATCTCTTTTCTGAAGCATTGCTGTGCCGCTGAGACACTTGGGGAATGTAATGGTGGCCCATCAATTTGTTGAGAGGGGACTGGAGAGTAGGAGGAAGGGTGGGCAGACATTTTCTCAAAAGCATTTATTAGTTCCCTGGTCATAATGTCCTTCTATTACGGGTGATACCACACACTCCACTCACCTTGTCAACTCAAGCCAATCACCACTTAAACTGGAGATATTACAGCGGTTAAGCAGCAATGTTGGGGGGGGGGGGGGAAGAGAGATCTAGATTATAGAGAATAATCTTCTATCGCGCTGTAATCCCACTTTAGTGTGTGGTGGAGATTAAATGCTCTCCGTCACGAAGATGAACCCTCAGACGACAACTTTAACTCCCTCCAAGTCTTTACTACCGCGTTACATCATTCACTGCCGCTCCTCTCTCCGGTAACCTAGCAGCGCCGCTCCTCTCTCCGGTAACCTAGCAGCGCCGCTCCTCTCTCCGGTAACCTAGCAGCGCCGCTCCTCTCTCCGGTAACCTAGCAGCGCCGCTCCTCTCTCCGGTAACCTAGCAGCGCCGCTCCTCTCTCCGGTAACCTAGCAGCGCCGCTCCTCTCTCCGGTAACCTAGCAGCGCCGCTCCTCTCTCCGGTAACCTAGCAGCGCCGCTCCTCTCTCCGGTAACCTAGCAGCGCCGCTCCTCTCTCCGGTAACCTAGCAGCGCCGCTCCTTTCTCCGGTAACCTAGCAGCGCCGCTCCTCTCTCCGGTAACCTAGCAGCGCCGCTCCTCTCTCCGGTAACCTAGCAGCGCCGCTCCTCTCTCCGGTAACCTAGCAGCGCCGCTCCTCTCTCCGGTAACCTAGCAGCGCCGCTCCTCTCTCCGGTAACCTAGCAGCGCCGCTCCTCTCTCTCTCTTTACAACTGTAAACTAGATAACACTTGAATGACTTCGCTGTTATATATGTACACAATATCTTGGGACTTTCACCATCCATCAAAAAGGTGTAATTAGTGTTTTTTTTTTATTCTTACTTCATTATTCATATTTTTTCAATTAGTTTCACTGCATTAGGGAAAGCGTACACAGACCTTCCGGCTTTAAAACCTTCTCCAGTGTGCAGGTACACTTTTCTTTTCATTCAAAACAGATTTTGTAAAGAACTACAGATGAGCAACAGGTGCTTCTAAGTACAGTTGGACAGCGCAAGACTAACCTGATCCCAGATCTTTTGGTGTTCTCTTGCTCTGGTCACGACAATGTCGATAGGAATTGGCAAGACAGCACAAACAGGTCTGTGATCAGGCTATTGGTAGTGCAAGACACCAGTGAGACGGTCTCAGGTCAGGGGGGGGGGGGGGCACTTCAAAGCATCCTGCCATCTGGTGAGTCTTCTGTCCTCCACAGACGGGGGGGGGGGGGGTTAAGGGACAGAAGGGGGCTCTGCATGGCTATAATTAGAAACTATTCCTGGAGATAACAGGCTGACATTTCCACGCAGCGGGAGATACTTGTGACAAATGGTGCTGTTGAACAGGGGGGAGGGCTAAGCTTTCTTCTATGCCTCCGCCACCCTCAACTCTGCTATCAGAGAAGAGAACAGACGGTCACACCGCCAATCACTCCCCCCCCCCCCCCCCCCCTCCCTCTCTCACCCTTCTTTTTCCTGGCTTTGTGACATCACTTCCTGGCGGAGACCACCTGACCAGTGCCAGAAGGTTCTCTTTGTTATGGAATCAGACAGCTTAGCTCAGAGAGAGAGAGAGAGGAGAGAGAGAGAGAGAGAGAGAGAGAGAGAGAGAGAGAGAGAGAGAGACAGAGCGAGACAGAGCGAGAGAGAGAGAGAGAGAGAGAGAGAGAGAGAGAGAGAGAGACTGACAGACAGACAGAGAGAGAGAGAAAGACAGAGAGGAGGACTTAAGTGCATACCGCACTTAGAGCAGGAATGCACTCACTCCTGTTGCCATCACGATGTTTGTGTGTCTACTGTCTGAAAACACCCATAATATAGACGGGTTGGTTGTTTAGCAACAAAAGTGACACATGCGCAATTAAGGGGCAAAACAGACGGGGTAAGTTTAGATTGTTGACAACATCCAAAACTACATTTAAACATAAACAAACATAAATTAATTTGCAAAATGAGCACTTGTTGTCACTCAAATATATCGTTACAGTTGTTGGTTAGCTAGCTAGCGAATTGTAGCCGTATTAGCATAGACAAGACATCAGTCAAAACACCCCAGACATGGTATCAAGAACGAGATAAAAAAAAAACAAGCCACTTACAATTCACCACATGGCAGCTTCTCGTCACGGTAGCTATCAGGTCGTCCACAATCACAACAACACATAAACTTCTGCCCCTTTGAAGCGCGTGCATTGTTTGTAACGCTGTCAGCTAACCCGTCTCCTGAAACTCTTCAGTGATTTTATTCTAACTATGTGGAATATAAACTGTTTACATGCTACAGTACAGCATAGCTACAAACTTCTATAGGAGGTTTAATTGAACAGAGCCAAGCGCACGAATATCATACTCCCCCCAAAATATGCTAACTTCCTCTGTTTTTGTAATGGTGAGAGGTTAGCATGTCGTAGCCGTCTATTTACCACCACAAACCGATGAGGGCACTAAGACCACACTCAACGAGCTGTATAAGGCCATGAGAACATTAGGGATGGAACTGGAACATTGGCGATAGAACATTAGGGATAGAACATTAGGGATAGAACATTAGGGATAGAACACGGGATGGAACACTGGGGACAGAACTAGAACATTGAGGAGTGAACAAGAACATTGGGGATAGAACATTAGGGATAGAACATTAGGGATAGAACATTAGGGATAGAACATTGGGGATGGAACGGTCCCGTGTGGCTCAGTTGGTAGAGCATGGTGTTTGCAATGCCAGGGTTGTGGGTTTGATTACAACATTGGGGACGGGGACAGAACATTGGGGGCAGAACTAGAACATTGGGGACAGGGATAGAACACTGGGGATGGAACACTGGGGATGGAACATCGGTATGGAACTGAAACGTTGAGGATGGAACATTGGGGAGTAAACTAGAACATTGGGGACAGAACTAGAACACTGGGGATGGAACTAGAACACTGGGGATAGAACTAGAACACTGGGGATGGAACTAGAACACTGGGGATGGGGACAGAACCAGAACACTGGGAATAGAACCAGAACACTGGGGATAGAACCAGAACACTGGGGATAGAACCAGAACACTGGGGATAGAACCAGAACACTGGGGATAGAACCAGAACACTGGGGATAGAACTAGAACACTGGGGATGGAACTAGAACACTGGGGATGGAACTAGAACATTGGGGATAGAACTGGAACATTGGGGATGGAACTGGAACATTGGGGATGGAACTGGAACATTGGGGATGGAACTGGAACATTGGGGATGGAACTGGAACATTGGGGATGGAACTGGAACATTGGTGACGGAACTGGAACATTGGGGACGGAACTGGAACATTGGGGACGGAACTGGAACATTGGGGATGGAACTGGAACATTGGGGACGGAACTGGAACATTGGGGACGGAACTGGAACATTGGGGATGGGGACAGAACCAGAACACTGGGGATAGAACCAGAACACTGGGGATAGAACTAGAACACTGGGGATGGAACTAGAACACTGGGGATAGAACTAGAACACTGGGGATAGAACTAGAACACTGGGGATAGAACTAGAACACTAGGGATGGAACTAGAACACTAGGGATAGAACATTGGGGACGGAACTGGAACATTGGGGATGGGGATAGAACCAGAACACTGGGGATAGAACTAGAACACTGGGGATAGAACTAGAACATTGGGGATGGGGACAGAACCAGAACATTGGGGATGGGGATGGAACATTGGGGATAGAACTAGAACACTGGGGATAGAACTAGAACACTGGGGACGGAACTAGAACACTGGGGATGGAACTAGAACACTGGGGATGGAACTGGAACATTGGGGACAGAACGTTGGGAGCCAGGCACGTAGCCATGAATAGGTGTTGGAAGGGAACAAGTCTATAGGAAGTACCCAACGTTCCAGTACCATCCATCTTAACACAGAGCTTATAGGTCCATCATGGACAAAAAGAGATGGCTTAGCTAAGTTAATGAAGCATGGCTTCATTTATATGGGTTAGCAGTATCAGCTAAAGTTATCACCCGCTCTTTGATTCTTACACAGCTAGAATTCATCATCAAGTTATTATTTACTTTTTATCAACGGCAACAGCAGTGCTGAGGTGCAGTTTGGGGTGCCATTTTTACATCCATCGAAGGAGAGGAGAACAAGAGAAGTACTAGCATTTCATAGGAAGTCATCCCTCGAAAGTAAACCATGAAAACAGCCCTATGAAGCAAACCAAGGGTACGTTCCAAATGGCACCCTATTCCCTATATAGTTCACTACTATAGACCAGGACCCAATGGCATCCTATTCCCTATATAGTTCACTACTATAGACCAGGACCCAATGGCATCCTATTCCCTATATAGTGCTGCACTTTTGACCAGAGCCCTGTGGGGGCCATTTGGGATGCTGACCAAAGCAAACCAGTGCTAATGCTAGTGACATTCAAGTCAGCAGTAGTGGAACAATTCAACTGCAGCCTAAGGAGAAGCAAGGCAGCAGACAGGCTGCTGAACAATAGCTATTTTCTTTTGATTTGGCCATGCAACAAAAAAAATGTAAATGCTTTGTGGCTCGAGCAAACTTTCCCCACTAACCAACTCCCTGAAACCTCTAGGCCATCAATAGCCTTGCTCCACATGCCCTCTGAAATATACCCACTAACTGCTAATCCAACGGAAACAAAAAGATGACAAGATAATGTTTTCCCAAATGATTATGTTCTTTTTCTCTTTTCCCCCTCATCCCCGCATTCTCTTCTTATCAACTTTACAGCCAAGACAGGACAGGTGGCATCGGGTGACGGACTAACTTTACAGCCAAGACAGGACAGGTGGCATCGGGTGACGGACTAACTTTACAGCCAAGACAGGACAGGTAGAATCGGATAACGGACTAACTTTACAGCCAAGACAGGTGGCATCGGATAACGGACTAACTTTACAGCCAAGACAGGTGGCATCGGATAACGGACTAACTTTACAGCCAAGACAGGTGGCATCGGATGATGGACTAACTTTACAGCCAAGACAGGACAGGTGGCATCAGATGATGGACTAACTTTACATCCAAGACAGGTCAGGTGGCATCGGGTGACAGACTAACTTTACAGCCAAGACAGGTGGCATCGGATGACGGACTAACTTTACAGCCAAGACAGGACAGGTGGCATCGTAAGACAGACTAACTTATGAATGTGTCTTTGTTATTCATGAATCTTATATACTCCTGGCTGCACAATGAATTTCCCTTCAGTGACAAAAGATTGAATGAATTTTGACTGCGACTGTACCTCGTCTCCCGAGGACAGGCGTTGGGTCAGCTCCTTCAGGCTCCTCATCATCCTCTCGTCTCGGAAGTCGTAGGAGAACGTCTCCGTCCACTCCTGAAGCAGCTGAAGTATCTTGGGAGCCATCTTCCTGATCCTCATCTGAAAGAAGAAGAAGAAAAAAGTGATTGTTGAAGGTCTATCTTCAAGAAGTATATAGTATATTGGAGAAATATTACTGTGTACCATTCTAGTATAATATACTACAGTATAACATTACTGAGTATAATGGAGGTATAGAGTTACCTTGTCTGCCTGAGGGTCGCTCAGTCTCTGCTGTTCCATACACAGGTGACAGACTTTGGACATGAGCTCGTAGGGGCGGATGAACAGACGAGAGGAGAGCAGGAAGGTGAAGATGTATGTCCTCTGTGGAGAGAAAGATAGGAAGGAAGAGAGATGTAAATAACAGAGGAATATGGGGGTTTGTTTCATTTTTTTTCTCCACCTTGTGGAAAGTTAAATAAGACAGAAACACAAAGAGAGGTAAACAGAGAGAGAGAGAGAGAGAGAGAGAATGCGAGAAAGGAGAGAGAGAAAAAGAGGGATGGAAACAGCGAGAGAGACAGACACTCACGTCAGGGTAGTAGTCCATGCTGGGGACAAGGTGGTGGATGAGGGCCTCGAGCGAGCCGGATACCAGGGTGTTGTCATGGTAATACAGTCCCTCTTCCTTGGTCTGGTTCTGGTTCTTGTTGTAACCACTGGAAACCAGCATGCCTGTCAGCGGTGACGTCTGAGGCATGTTGTCCTGCAGAGAGGAAAGGTTTGTTGAGTTTAATCCAGAAAGAGAGAGCAAGAGAGAGAGAAAGAGAGGGGGGAGTATAGAGAGAGAGAGGAGTAGCGCGAGAGAGAGAGAAAAGTAGAGAGAGAGAGAGAGAAAAGTAGAGAGAGAGAGAGAGAGAAGTAGAGAGAGAGAGTAAGAGAGGGGGGAGTATAGAGAGAGAGAGGAGTAGCGCGAGAGAGAGGAAAGTAGAGCGAGAGAGAGAGAAAAGTAGAGAGAGAGAGGAGTAGCGCGAGAGAGAGAGGAAAGTAGAGCGAGAGAGAGAGGAAAGTAGAGAGAGAGAGTAAAAACAGACGTCTCAGTACAATAGACTGACCGAAGTAGACTTGTTGTTATTCTGATATTTCAGAGAGACACAGAAGTGGATGTGAAAACAATGGGGGGAAAAAATAACAGAGCTATATTCTCCAACCCAAACAGACAAACCTGAGGTTTGTTTACAAAATGGTTGGTTAGGGCCTCAGCCAGGAAACAACGCTAGGCCTCAGCCAGGAGACAACACTAGGCCTCAGCCAGGAGACAACACTAGGCCTCAGCCAGGAGACAACACTAGGCCTCAGCCAGGAGACAACACTTGGCCTCAGCCAGGAGACAACACTAGGCCTCAGCCAGGAGACAACACTAGGCCTCAGCCAGGAGACAACACTAGGCCTCAGCCAGGAAACAACACTAGGCCTCAGCCAGGAGACAACACTAGGCCTCAGCCAGGAGACAACACTAGGCCTCAGCCAGGAGACAACACTAGGCCTCAGCCAGGAGACAACACTAGGCCTCAGCCAGGAAACAACACTAGGCCTCAGCCAGGAGACAACACTAGGCCTCAGCCAGGAAACAACACTAGGCCTCAGCCAGGAAACAACACTAGGCCTCAGCCAGGAGACAACACTAGGCCTCAGCCAGGAGACAACACTAGGCCTCAGCCAGGAGACAACACTAGGCCTCAGCCAGGAGACAACACTAGGCCTCAGCCAGGAGACAACACTAGGCCTCAGCCAGGAGACAACACTAGGCCTCAGCCAGGAGACAACACTAGGCCTCGGCCAGGAGACAACACTAGGCCTCGGCCAGGAGACAACACTAGGCCTCGGCCAGGAAACAACACTAGGCCTCAGCCAGGAGACAACACTAGGCCTCGGCCAGGAGACAACACTAGGCCTCAGCCAGGAGACAACACTAGGCCTCAGCCAGGAGACAACACTAGGCCTCAGCCAGGAGACAACACTAGGCCTCAGCCAGGAGACAACACTAGGCCTCAGCCAGGAGACAACACTAGGCCTCAGCCAGGAGACAACACTAGGCCTCAGCCAGGAGACAACACTAGGCCTCAGCCAGGAGACAACACTAGGCCTCAGCCAGGAAACAACACTAGGCCTCAGCCAGGAGACAACACTAGGCCTCAGCCAGGAAACAACACTAGGCCTCAGCCAGGAAACAACACTAGGCCTCAGCCAGGAGACAACACTAGGCCTCAGCCAGGAGACAACACTAGGCCTCAGCCAGGAGACAACACTAGGCCTCAGCCAGGAGACAACACTAGGCCTCAGCCAGGAGACAACACTAGGCCTCAGCCAGGAGACAACACTAGGCCTCAGCCAGGAGACAACACTAGGCCTCAGCCAGGAAACAACACTAGGCCTCGGCCAGGAGACAACACTAGGCCTCGGCCAGGAGACAACACTAGGCCTCAGCCAGGAGACAACACTAGGCCTCAGCCAGGAAACAACACTAGGTCTCAGCCAGGAGACAACACTAGGCCTCAGCCAGGAGACAACACTAGGCCTCAGCCAGGAGACAACACTAGGCCTCAGCCAGGAGACAACACTAGGCCTCAGCCAGGAGACAACACTAGGCCTCAGCCAGGAAACAACACTAGGCCTCAGCCAGGAGACAACACTAGGCCTCAGCCAGGAGACAACACTAGGCCTCAGCCAGGAGACAACACTTGGCCTCAGCCAGGAGACAACACTAGGCCTCAGCCAGGAGACAACACTAGGCCTCAGCCAGGAGACAACACTAGGCCTCAGCCAGGAGACAACACTAGGCCTCAGCCAGGAGACAACACTAGGCCTCAGCCAGGAGACAACACTAGGCCTCAGCCAGGAGACAACACTTGGCCTCAGCCAGGAGACAACACTAGGCCTCAGCCAGGAGACAACACTAGGCCTCAGCCTAAAGACAACACTAGGCCTCAGCGAGGAGACAACACTAGGCCTCAGCCAGGAGACAACACTAGGCCTCAGCCAGGAGACAACACTAGGCCTCAGCCAGGAGACAACACTAGGCCTCAGCCAGGAGACAACACTAGGCCTCAGCCAGGAGACAACACTTGGCCTCAGCCAGGAGACAACACTAGGCCTCAGCCAGGAGACAACACTAGGCCTCAGCCAGGAGACAACACTAGGCCTCAGCCAGGAGACAACACTAGGCCTCAGCCAGGAGACAACACTAGGCCTCAGCCAGGAGACAACACTAGGCCTCAGCCAGGAGAC
>NC_138314.1:46062500-46067500 GCF_965601325.2 Salmo salar
CCATACATGCCAAGTATAGACCATATATTGTGTTCCATACACGCCAAGTATAGACCATATATTGTGTTCCATACACGCCAAGTATAGACCATATATTGTGTTCCATACATGCCAAGTATAGACCATATATTGTGTTCCATACACGCCAAGTATAGACCATATATTGTGTTCCATACACGCCAAGTATAGACCATATATTGTGTTCCATACACGCCAAGTATGGACCATATATTGTGTTCCATACACGCCAAGTATGGACCATATATTGTGTTCCATACACGCCAAATATGGACCATATATTGTGTTCCATACACGCCAAGTATAGACCATATATTGTGTTCCATACACGCCAAGTATAGACCATATATTGTGTTCCATACACGCCAAGTATAGACCATATATTGTGTTCCATACACGCCAAGTATAGACCATATATTGTGTTCCATACACGCCAAGTATAGACCATATATTGTGTTCCATACACGCCAAGTATAGACCATATATTGTGTTCCATACACGCCAAGTATAGACCATATATTGTGTTCCATACACGCCAAGTATAGACCATATATTGTGTTCCATACACGCCAAGTATAGACCATATATTGTGTTCCATACACGCCAAGTATAGACCATATATTGTGTTCCATACACGCCAAGTATAGACCATATATTGTGTTCCATACACGCCAGGTATAGACCATATATTGTGTTCCATACACGCCAAGTATAGACCATATATTGTGTTCCATACATGCCAAGTACAGACCATATATTGTGTTCCATACACGCCAAGTATAGACCATATATTGTGTTCCATACACGCCAAGTATAGACCATATATTGTGTTCCATACACGCCAAGTATAGACCATATATTGTGTTCCATACACGCCAAGTATAGACCATATATTGTGTTCCATACACGCCAAGTATAGACCATATATTGTGTTCCATACACGCCAAGTATAGACCATATATTGTGTTCCATACACGCCAAGTATAGACCATATATTGTGTTCCATACACGCCAAGTATAGACCATATATTGTGTTCCATACACGCCAAGTATAGACCATATATTGTGTTCCATACACGCCAAGTATAGACCATATATTGTGTTCCATACATGCCAAGTATAGACCATATATTGTGTTCCATACACGCCAAGTATAGACCATATATTGTGTTCCATACACGCCAAGTATAGACCATATATTGTGTTCCATACATGCCAAGTATAGACCATATATTGTGTTCCATACACGCCAAGTATAGACCATATATTGTGTTCCATACATGCCAAGTACAGACCATATATTGTGTTCCATACACGCCAAGTATAGACCATATATTGTGTTCCATACACGCCAAGTATAGACCATATATTGTGTTCCATACATGCCAAGTATAGACCATATATTGTGTTCCATACATGCCAAGTATAGACCATATATTGTGTTCCATACACGCCAAGTATAGACCATATATTGTGTTCCATACATGCCAAGTATAGACAATATATTGTGTTCCTACCTTCCTTCCTTCCTTCCTTCCTACCTACCCACCTACCTACCTACAGGTTATGGAAACAGGTTATGGAAAATGTGCTCTTTTTGTATTTCTCCAGTAGGTTTCCTGAAGGAAAAAGACCTCACTTCTATGTAAAAGATGATAAAACAAAAACTACAGTAATTACTGTAGTATACACTACTATTTTTTTTTTTGGCTCAAGTATTTATACTATAGTAAATTGTAAATACTACAGTATTCACTGTAGTGTTTTTGCAGACTTCAGTCACTGACGGTGAGACCATCAGTTATCCTGGTCCTGTAAAACACAACACAGGAAATCCTATTCCCACGCCTCAGGCCTGGGTGGAGTCATGCAGGGAGAGAGAGGTTTGGCACTAAACAGAGAGTACACAGTGGCAGAATGTCTGACGACTGTGACTGACCCAAACTTAATAAAAGCGTTGACTATGCACAAACTCAGTGAGCATAGCAGTGCTATTGAGAGGCAGCTGAAGGCAAGCCAGGCTCTCAAGAGAAGACAGGCTATGTGCAACACTGCCCACAAAATGAGGTGAAAACTGAGCTGCATTTCCTAACCTCCTGCCAAATGTATGACCATTTTAATGCATCCGAATTCGGATAGTCAAACCGCATACTCCCTTTATAAAAACAAAAAAGAGACAAAAGTGGAAATAGTATTTTGTATATTTTAAGACGCTGTCGCCAGTATACACTTCCTCGTCATAGTCTATATTAATTTTAAGATTACTCAATAAATCTGTCATTCATTTAGACGTTATTGCCAAAAGAGAATTTTACCTCCTAACTAAGATGTTTGGTGCGGTGTTTTTCAATAATAATAATAGTAATAAAGAAAAATGTCCACGAAAACCAGTCTCTCGTTGAAAAGACAAATACTTTTTTTTGTAGAATCCCTACTGTTGACCAATCACCCGACAAAAAGGGACGTAGTTTGCCTCCATAAAGAAAATGTGTCCCCGAACAGTCAAAAACATCCTCAACGAAGCCCAACATGAACAAAAACGTCATGTTCATGTTGGGCTTCGTTGAGGATGTTTTTGACTGTTCGGGGACACACATATATATATATATGCAAACTCTACCGAAGTGTTTCGGCTGGGAAACTTGCGGACGCCTTTAGAGACACATATTTCCCTCAGATTATTACACAGAGCCACAAAGAATTAAATAAAAAACAAATGAAATGTTGATTAACTCCTCATATCAGCCTAAATACCAGTGTGCCATCACAACAGCAAGATTTGTGAAAAGGGCAACTAGTGGAGAACAAACACCATTGTAAAGTCGGTGGAAATGAAAGAGAGGAAAAGATATTCAACACTGTATATTAGACATAATGACATTTTGAAATGTCTTTATTATTATTTATTTTATTTTTTGGAGGGGGGGGGGGACTTTTGTAAGCGTAACGTTTACTGTTTAATGTTTATTTCACATTTGTTTATGATCTATTTCACTTGCTTTGGTAATGTAAACATATATATGTTTCCCATGACAATAAAGCACATAAATTAAAATTGAAATTGAGAGAGGGAAGCGAGATGAAGGGGGGGGGGGGGAGATGGACGAGAAGGGGATTCTCGGAGGAGCCTAAATAAACAGCCCCCCTCCTCTTCCTCCCTTAGTTAAACAATCTAAAGCATGAAGAACTAGATATCGTTGGTTCACCGGCTGAGGTCCGAGATGGGGGGGGGGGGGCTAAGAGAAACCTACCTATATAGAATCTTTGACTAAACCCTGTAGTTAATAAGCAAAGGTCATGTAAGGGACCCTGATGAGGTGGTAAATAAAAACCCAACCACGTAGGTAGTAATGTAAACAACGTAATGTTAGAAAACAGGTCCCGTTATAAAGTGTCATTACCCTCTTTAGTGAGGAAAACACTCTTTAAAAAAATACAGCAAGGATACATGAACCTGTTCCGCATAGCCAGTCATTGCAGTGGATAGAAGAAGTGACTGTTGCGTGTTTCAGTCAAATCATACTAGTATAGCATACACCTACCTAGGTCCCAAGGGTTGACCAAAGGCTCCCAACAAGGGATACCAGGACCCCTGGGGGTACTTAGTCTATCCACAGGGGTAATTGAGAAGACTCAAGACACCATAGGTTTACTAGAAAAAATGCACAAGACGGGGGTACTCTGGGCAGAGGAAATATTTAGTTGGTGGTACACTGAAAACGACTGGGATTGACCACTATTTTTTTTTTATGTTCATTTATTAGGCAACAAATCTCTTCCGTATATTCATCAAAACACAGAGAATGAATCCAAATAAAACCTATAATCTCAACAAAACTCACAAGGCAGACGCAGTAAAACAGAATGCAAAACGCTTTCCCCAAAAGGAAGCAACATAGACAGTAGGCTGCACACATCGCCGTCCTCAGAGCGCACATAATACCTAGGCATATTGGGAGAGTAATGAAATACGGGTCGAAATTATTCTCAAACTAAACTCTAAAAGGATATTGATAAAATCCCAATATTTACACCAAAGTAGACAATAAAAAGGAAAATATCTCACCTCAGAATGAGTAACTGCGCGCAGAATCCGTAATATATCTTTCCCACTAGAATAAAGCGAGCACTTTCTCCAATGAAACCTGTGAGCTTCTACTGATATTCAGCCGCAGGTTTCCTCTGCCCTTATATTCAGCATATTCACTCGCAAATCACGAATAGAAGGAACGTGTATTCACGTTTTCACACGGCTTGACCGAGTTCTTGGTATAACACACAAACATCCACAACCATATGCAGCGAGACTGTGCAGCGGAGATCCTCACTCCGAGCGTATTGACTTGTTAGATCTGGAGAAACCGGGAAAGTCTACTAGTGACTTGACCATACCGCAGGCCAGCCAATCAGAGACGAGAAGGAGCTTGCAGGGGACTCGCTCTCTTGTCAATGAGCAAGTTCGTTTTGCATAGCCCGGTGCCCCGGGTGTGCGGAGTTTGTAGATTTT
Organism: Salmo salar; assembly: GCF_965601325.2. Classification (NCBI taxonomy): domain Eukaryota; kingdom Metazoa; phylum Chordata; class Actinopteri; order Salmoniformes; family Salmonidae; genus Salmo; species Salmo salar. The sequence goes on from NC_138314.1 coordinate 46,067,026, forward strand.
AGATCTTTCCATTGGTCCTCAAGTGAACTCTTTATACTCACCCGGGGCAATGGTCCATGCAAAACGAGCGCTCTCAATCATTGCTGGAAGGAGACTTGGAGCTCTTTTGCAATTTTACGCATCATGATATGCGACAATAAATGAGGAAATCCTTGAACACACGCATGTCATTACCATTGTAGGGATCCAATAATAAAACTGTCGTGAATGGTGTCTCAAGCAATGCTTTCTGGGGGACTAAACAGTTGTGACATTCATTCATTGTTGAAATAACGAAACATTTTAGGCACTTTTGTGTGTCCTAGTCTTTGGGATTTGCAGATGGCATGACAGGCTGTTTAATACCCATGTGTTATTACTACAGTGCAGACATTTTGGCAAATGTATTAAAAATAGAAAACAGAAGCACCTTATTTACATAATTAATCAGACTCTTTGCTATGAGACTCGAAATTGAGCTCAGGTGCATCCTGTT
>NC_138314.1:46075000-46080000 GCF_965601325.2 Salmo salar
TAGTAAACGAAAATTTAAAAAAACGAAAATTGGAAAAACAATTTAGCATTTTTTTTTTTATAAAACTTGAAAAACAAACTCTACTGAAATTAATATTTTGGACTGCAAAAAAAATATATAGAAACTAATTGTTTAGTTTTTCTTATTCTAAAAACGTTGAGGTTTGAGAGCTTCTGAATCTGGCGGGTAAATGTTGCCAGTAGATGGCAATGTTTCAAATAGGCCTTTGGCTTGTGCATCACTATCACTAGCTAACAGGGAAGAAATCTGAGGAGCGTGACTGGGCCAAGCTAGAACAGCTTGTGCATCACTATCACTAGCTAACAGGGAAGAAATCTGAGGAGCGTGACTGGGCCAACCTAGAACAGCTTGTTGGAGCCGTTTACAATCCACATTGACCAACTTCAAACTGACAGCCAGTTGTGCATCTGATGTGGTGCAGTGCCTTCTCAACCTTGAGGCATTCAACTACTGTTGCAAAACAGGTCCTTCTGAAGTCACTGTGTGAGCGCTTCACATGCGATATGGCCTCATATTATTATAAAAAAATTTTTTTAAAGCTTATGGCCATTCACAATATAAATCTACATAATAATGTTAAACAAATCAAAATATAGTTATATATTTTAGATTCTTCCAAGTGGCCACCCTTTGCCTTGATGACAGCTTTGCACACTCTGGGCATTCTATCAACCATGCGGCAGGTAGCCTAGTGGTTAGAACGTTGGACTAGTAACCCGAAAGGTTGCTGGATCAAATCCCCGATCTGAACAAGGCAGTTAACCCCACTGTTCCCCGGTAGGCTGTCATTGTCAATAAGAATTTGTTCTTAACTGGCTTGCCTAGTTAAATAAAAGGTTAAATTTAAAAAAAGATGTGCGAATGTTCGTTCCATAATGCAATTAGAGGGGGAAAACACCGTTGTGAGCGTTTTCATGTAGAAATGTAGAAAGATGAGAGATCTAAAGATGCAACAACTAACATGGGTTGATAATATGACTAGGATTGTGCCTTTGCTTTCTGGACAACTAAAGAAAGTTGATATGAAAACCAATAGAACAGGAGAGAAAAATGCTACTGGTTTCAATGACATAAAATAATTACCTGCATGTTTGGTTGGATTTTGGCTAGGCTACTTTGAAGCAAGGTAAGCAATGCCTCATGTACGTCTTAAAATGTTCAGGGTTCAAACAAATAAGTATGTTTTTCAAAATGCATACTGGCTCTAGCTCATTGCAAAGTGGTGTGTGTGAAGCCTGCCTAGGTGACCTATGCACTTGAATGGCAAAACAGGAAGCTCGCTTCAATTACCAGTTGAGAAAAAAAAAGAAAAAAAAAGCTATTTTTAAATCGTGATGACCTATGGAGTCCTGACAGCCGGGGTCATCAGGAGGGATCAGCCAATACTATTTCAAGATGAGGATGGCCTCATTGGGCGATGCCCAATGATCTCACAGATGCCATTATGACACACATACAGAGTGACTCCCCGCTTTAAAAAAAAAAAACTGACTTAAACTGCCTACAACACATACATAGCTCCACATAGGGTACTTTCGAAAACAGAAACTTAAAAAAAATACACTATATAAAATGAAATAAAAATATTTCTATCAAACTGAAACTAAATAAAAACTAGTAAATTAACTCTTAAAACGAACTGACACTAAACTGAATTAGAAATAAACATGAATATTAAATCATAAAACTATAATAACCTTGGTACATTGTGCTTCAGCCAATCTGATGTAGAATTAACTGCCTAAGGAGCTCGGACGCCAATCTGATTTGTTAGAATTATTATTATTATTATTATTTTTTAAAAGGTAGACTCAGTGAGATGATGTTGCAATGAACAGCACTGCAGATATTGGAATAAAAGTGTGATGCAAAACTTTGCTCTCATAAAGTCACACAGAGTATTTGAACATGTGCTCAGCACGGGGCGGGGCGCTTCACGCTGCTAAAAACGTGGTCACTACGGGACCAAAACAGCAGAGACATTTAGCCTCACTTTTCAAGTTGTTAGTTGTTGCAGAAATTGCCCCACTATATGCGTTTAACAGTACTTTGTGCATGCGTCGTCGTTCCATGTCATTTCAGCCAAGACACCCATCATCTCAGGTTGTTCTGAAATCCTTTCCGTAGTTGAGGAGTTTACCGCATCAGTCACTGGCTTCATTAATAAGTGCATTGACGATGTCCCCACAGTGCCCGTACGTACATACCCCAACCAGAAGCCATGGATTACATGCAACATCCGCACTGAGCTAAAGGGTAGAGCTGCCATTTTTATGGATAGGGACACGAATAAGAAATCTCGCTATGCACTCAGACGAACCATCAAACAGGCTAAGCGTCAATACAGGACTAAGATCGAATCCTACTACACCCGCTCTCACGTTCATCGAATGTTGCAGGGCTTACAATCACGGATTACAAAGGGAAACCCAGCCGTGAGCTGCCCAGTGTCACGAGCCTACCAGAAGAGCTAAATGCCTTCAATGCGCGCTTCGAACCATGCATGAGAGCACCAGCTGTTCCGGACCACTGTGTGATCACGCTTTCCATAGCCGATGTGAGTAAGACCTTTACAAAAAGTTAATATTCACAAGGCCGCAGGGTCAGACAGATTACCAGGACACGTAATCAGAGCATACACTGACCAGCGTCTTCACTGACATGTTCAACCTCTTCCTGACCCAGTCATTAATACATATATGTTTCAAGCAGACCACCATAGTCCCTGTGCCCAAGAACGCCAAGGTAACCTGTCTAAATGACTATCGCCCCGTAGCACTCACATCGGTAGCCATGAAACGCTTTGAAACTCCATCATCCCCAGACACCCTAGACCCAGTCCAATCCGTATACTGCCCCAACAGATCCACAGATGACGCAATATCTATTGCACTCCACACTGCCATTTCCCACCTGGACAAGAGGGAACACCTATGTGAGAATGCCTGGTGAGGTGTGATTGTAGATCGTTCAACCGAAGTCACGAGAGTGCGACTCTCCCCATAGTATGTTGTACCGATATTGATTGGCTGAAAGGGAACCAAACGAATAGGTTGCTGTCATACCTTGTCAATAGACTGCTTAGAGGGTAAAGAAACCAATGTCATTTTGTGATTGGGGTGAACTATCCCTTTAACATTGAAGGGGGAATCTTCAAACTTTTTCCCACCTAATATCAGGAACAGCACCATCTAGTGGTCAGAACTGTGTAATAACAGGATGTAGGATGGGACATAAACCTAACAACTTAAATTACTAATTTCTCTGAAATATGGGAGGGGGGGCATCACCAAATTCACTGGAAATACATTACATAGGATGAAGAAATGAGCCACAGATCCAATACAGAGAACCTATACTATATATATATATATATATATATATTCAATGTTGGGGTGGGATTGGAGTGTGAAGGTTCCGTGGGTGGATTTCAACCATTTCTTTGGATTCCTCATTTCTAACTCATTGTTAGAAGAAGAAAAAAAAAGGTTTGGTCCAAATCGAATGTTAGGTACTATATTTATTTAATATTATATGAATCCTATAAATAATATATATATTTTTTTAAATGGCCAATTTCAATGCAATCTATTCATTTAAATTTATCAGCAATCAAATTATATTTCAACAAAATAATGTTTCAGGAATGCTAATCTTATCTGTTTCTACCAACAGAAATGATTTCAGAACAATGTGAGATGGTGGGCGTCAGCCTTTTTCTGGTGCTTTTTGAGCTGGAACGACTCGCATTCAATATCGTCTCGCTGAGTCTACCTTTGATGATTTAATGATAATCAGTGGCATTGATAGCAGAAAGTGTGACAGACAGACAGACAGTAGAATACATACCAGCAGGTTCATGATAGTCGTTGCTGTGCTCTAGAAAAGCATCATGGCGTCTTCCACCCGGGCCAACCAGCGACCGAGTGGTGATTCCTACACCGTTGAACTCGTAGTCGTCAGTGTCGTCTGCCTCCCTGTCCTCCTCCTCCACCTTCATCTCAGACACCATATACCGTGACTGCCGTCCTGTTGTCCCCTCAGCAGATACAAAATTGCGTCCTCCTCTTAGTCCACCAATCCCTTCAGATCCCAAATAGCGCCCTGTTTCTGCGATCAATTCAGACCCAAAATGACACCCTCCTAATAATCCTCCTATGCCTTCAGGAGATCCAAAATGGCGCCCTCCTCCAGTCCCTTCCATAGCGCGGTTTCTCCCCAGCACAGCATCCATCTCAGAGTAGTACCTGAAACTGCAGGGCTGGGAGTCATCCACGCTCATCAGCAGCTTGGCTCTGACATAGTTGGCCTTGAGGGTCTTGACGCGGAGCCGGCACTGGTGAGGGCTGCGTGAGAAGCCCAAGTCACACATGCGGGCTGAGAGGTGTTTGAAGACATGGCGGTTACGGACATTCTCCGCCAGGCTCTTCTGCACTCGCTCGTCACTCCAGGCACACAGCAACACCTGGGTCTCTTCCACTGTCCAGTTGACGGAGCGCTCGGCCTCTCGCTTTCCTGCAGGAAAGAATACAGTTAAAGTACAGTAATGTTCAAACACGATGGCTGACTGATTGTGGTAACACCTTATCAATATGTACAGTAGCTAGGTTTATACAGTGCAGACTGATGGGAGGAGCTATAGGAGTCATTTCTGGAATGAAATAAATCGAACGGTATCAAACATATGGAAACCACGTTTGACTCCGTTCCATTCCAGCCATTACAATGAGCCGTCCTCCTATAGCTCTCTCCACCAGCCTCCCCTGATACAGTGGTACTAGCCGATATTACTAGATTTGTTGCCCTGAACCAAATGACAGGAAACAGGTGTGTCTTAATTCCTGGCTGCAAAAGTGTGAAGCATGCAGACTGCTGTAGGTGCTAGAGTCCCTTAGCTATGAAGTATCTAGAATATCTCAAATGTCAGCTTGAATGTTTGGCAACAATATCGTGCTAGTTATCACTTGACTGTTGTCAAC
>NC_138314.1:46085000-46120000 GCF_965601325.2 Salmo salar
AAAGTGGATTCCTGCTTTTTGGCTGACCCCCTATGTTGTTTCAGGCTGGGTAAAGGACAAACTGGGAGTTTCGCGACACGCCTCTCGGGGCTCAACCAGTGTGGTGCTTTTGCTCTCCAGCGGGGGCGCTGCTCAAATGAGTGATCAGTGGGGTTTGACGCAGAGTTTTTACCTGATAAGATCAGGTTAGGTTATATTTGCTATTTCCTGAAGGCTTATGTTCCGAACTCGGTACGGTGCTTTAGATGCCATGTTCGGACATGTTGCAGCAGTGTGTAAAAGGGAGATCCCAAGATGTGAGAAATAATTTGCAGGAAGACCTAGTCAGATATGCTGAGGCAGTGAAGAGAGTAGAGGATAGCCCAAGGTAGTACTTGGCGGTATACCGTATTCTATGATATACCGGTATTGATGCAGGGACCGGTTTGGGTTTTTACTTTACCTTCTATTACGGTATATGAATGTTTTGGTTTGTTAAATGCCATGTGTAATGTCCATTTTTATAGTTTACTTCGTTACTTGAGTCATCTCTCTCTGCTCTTTCTCTCCGTGCCACTTTCCACACATACCTAGCCACGCCCTCTGTCACTCAAGGAGAGCATTTGATGTTCCTCAACAACGAGACATTTGTGTTCAGTCTGCCTGGTCAATACAGCACATGGAACAATGTTGATGACAACGATGCTGTTTTCACTTTGCTTCTTACTATAAATCCACTAGTGTTCTATAACGACACTATTCGTTTGTTTATTACATCAGCAAACAGCTAGTTTGTCTTTCTTAGCAAGTTTCCCTAAATCTTCTGAGATGCTAATAGCTAGCTAGCTAATAAATGTACTGAGTAAGAGCAAACGTAGCTAGCTATTACAGCCTGATAATACTAGTGATGGTGTAGACCTAAATCAGCATGTTTGTGCAACAGTATCTTCTAAATCAAAGAGGAATATGCAAAGCAAGAATTTTAGCTACGTGAAGTAGCTGAGAGAAAACATGCAATGTAGCCAAAGCTTATAGGGTCCCCTAGGAAACACTTATCAACACTTTGGTTCCTACCTTGTCACAATAACTCCTCCCTGGCATTTTAATTCGTTGTCATCTCAAACACTGTATTCAAAGTGCCCACTATTATATTCTAACTATAGAATTAGATTAGTCATTATATTTCCATGATTCCAACAGTTTTGCTCTAATTTGCAAGTAAAATCGCAATTGCAACATTCGGTTCAAAATAAATCCTAGATTAGTTGCCCATATCGTGCAGCCCTCCGTGGCAGTGTTGAAATTATCTCAATTGAGCAGTGGTGTAAAGCACTTTAAGTAAAAATGATTTCAAGTACTACTTAAGTCATTATTTTTTTTTGGTATCTGTACTTTACTATTTTTATTTTGACAACTTTTACTTCACTACATTCCTAAAGAAAATACTGTACTTTTTACTCCATACATTTTTCCTGACACCTGTAAGTACTCGTTACATTTTGAATGCTTAGCAGGTAAGGAAAATGGTCCAATTTACGCACTTGTCAAGAAAACATCCCTGGTCATCTACTGCCTCTGATCTGGTGGACTCACTAAACACAAATGCTTTGTTTGTAAATTATGTCTGAGTGTTGGAGTGTGCCCCTGGCTATCCATAAATAAAATTAAAAACAAGAAAATGGTGCCGTCTGGTTTGCTTAATATAAGGAATTTGAAATTATGTACATACTTTTGATACTTAAGTATATTTAAAACCAAATACTTTTACTCAAGTAGTATTTTACTGGGTATTTTTACTTGAGTAATTTTCTGTTAACGTATCTTTACTTTAACTCAAGTATGACAATTGGATACTTTTTCCACCACTGCAATTGAGTGCAGGAAATGCAGAAATGATAAAAGGGCTGAAATTTGATTTGGTTGAAGTTGAATTGAACAGTATAAAACAATCAGAATGGAGAAAGACTCATTGAAATCACTTAGAATGAATGTGTTACCACTCTAGGATCACTCACTACTCATAAAGGAAATGTAGAACTTTTAGTATTCAAAAACTAAAAATACCGTCATACCGTCCAATTTATTTTTTTTTAAATACCATGATATATTTTGGCCATATCTTCCAGCCCTAGCCCAAGGGTGAGTGATTCGACTGGGAGGAGAGGAAAAGTTTTAGTAAGGTGTGATTTCTTGCTAGTAAGGTTGGATTTCTTGCGTTTATGGCCATGGTGATCAACAGCACTGATGGAGCGGAAATCACAGAAGGTAGACGAGGTTGTTGTTGCAGCAACAGAGGAAATCACAGAAGATAGACGAGGTTGTTGTTGCAGCAGCAGAGGAAATCACAGAAGATAGACGAGGTTGTTGTTGCATCAGCAGAGGAAATCACAGACGATAGACGAGGTTGTTGTTGCAGCAACAGAGGAAATCAAAGAAGATAGACAAGGTTGTTGTTGCAGCAGCGGAAATCACAGACGATAGACGAGGTTGGCTGGTGCAGCAACAGAGGAAATCACAGAAGATAGACGAGGTTGTTGTTGCAGCAACAGAGGAAATCCCAGAAGATAGACGAGGTTGTTGTTGCAGCAGCAGAGGAAATCACAGAAGATAGACGAGGTTGTTGCAGCAGCAGAGGAAATCACAGAAGATAGACGAGGTTGTTGCAGCAGCAGAGGAAATCACAGAAGATAGACGAGGTTGTTGTTGCAGCAGCAGAGGAAATCACAGAAGATAGACTAGGAGGTTGTTGCAGCAGCAGAGGAAATCCCAGAAGATAGACGAGGTTGTTGCAGCAGCAGAGGAAATCAAAGAAGATAGACGAGGTTGTTGTTGCAGCAGCAGAGGAAATCAAAGAAGATAGACGAGGTTGTTGTTGCAGCAGCAGAGGAAATCACAGAAGATAGACGAGGTTGTTGTTGCAGCAGCAGAGGAAATCACAGAAGATAGACTAGGTTGTTGTTGCAGCAGACAAAATATTTGGGTGTGAGATTTCAGTGCAGAAGATCTACAGGTAGTTTTGAGAGAAGGGATTCCATCCTCCCAGGCCAACTGGCTGGTGCAGGATCATTTAGGGACAAAGTAGTGTGGGTTTTGGGGGATGGTGTATAGGTGCAGGGTTAGATTGTGGTGCAATTTTCTAATTCCACCTTTTCCCTTTTTTTTGGACCAAAATGTGCAATATGCACTCCGACCTGCAGAAGGCAGCAATAAGCAGCACAGCATCTAGTCTGCCGGAAATGTACACGAAGAAGACAAAGGTGTAATATGCAGAATTCGCTCTGCCATTTCCTGGTTGCTAAAATTTGAACAGTTCACCTAATTTCAGTTTGTGACAAAACAAGCAATGTAAATTGTAGAGTCTCATTATATCATCTAAACCGCTGTGAAATACATTTTCAATTAAAAATATTTTCAATGTAGCTAAGCCTAGGACCCCTAGACATAATGAGTCAGGTTACAGACCATGTAGCTAGGACTAGGACCCCTAGACATAATGAGTCAGGTTACAGACCATGTAGCTAGGACCCCTAGACATAATGAGTCAGGTTACAGACCATGTAGCTAGGACCCCTAGACATAATGAGTCAGGTTATAGACCATGTAGCTAGGACCCCTAGACATAATGAGTCAGGTTACAGCCCATGTAGCTAGGACCCCTAGACATAATGAGTCAGGTTACAGCCCATGTAGCTAGGCCTAGGACCCCTAGACATAATGAGTCAGGTTACAGACCATGTAGCTAGGACCCCTAGACATAATGAGTCAGGTTATAGACCATGTAACTAGGACCCCTAGACATAATGAGTCAGGTTATAGACCATGTAACTAGGACTAGGACCCCTAGACATAATGAGTCAGGTTATAGACCATGTAGCTAGGACCCCTAGACATAATGAGTCAGGTTACAGACCATGTAGCTAGGACTAAGACCCCTAGACATAATGAGTCAGGTTATAGACCATGTAGCTAGGACCCCTAGACATAATGAGTCAGGTTACAGACCATGTAGCTAGGACCCCTAGACATAATGAGTCAGGTTATAGACCATGTAACTAGGACCCCTAGACATAATGAGTCAGGTTACAGACCATGTAGCTAGGACCCCTAGACATAATGAGTCAGGTTACAGACCATGTTGCTAAGACCCCTAGACATAATGAGTCAGGTTATAGACCATCTAACTAGGACTAGGACCCCTAGACATAATGAGTCAGGTTACAGACCATGTAGCTAGGACCCCTAGACATAATGAGTCAGGTTATAGACCATGTAGCTAGGACCCCTAGACATAATGAGTCAGGTTATAGACCATGTAGCTAGGACCCCTAGACATAATGAGTCAGGTTATAGACCATCTAACTAGGACTAGGACCCCTAGACATAATGAGTCAGGTTACAGACTATGTAGCTAGGACTAGGACCCCTAGACATAATGAGTCAGGTTATAGACCATGTAGCTAGGACCCCTAGACATAATGAGTCAGGTTACAGACCATGTAGCTAGGACCCCTAGACATAATGAGTCAGGTTATAGACCATGTAACTAGGACCCCTAGACATAATGAGTCAGGTTACAGACCATGTAACTAGGACCCCTAGACATAATGAGTCAAGTTATAGACCATGTAGCTAGGACTAGGACCCCTAGACATAATGAGACAGGTTATAGACCATGTAGCTAGACCTAGGACCCCTAGACATAATGAGTCAGGTTACAGACCATGTAGCTAGGACCCCTAGACATAATGAGTCAGGTTACAGACCATGTAACTAGGACCCCTAGACATAATGAGTCAGGTTATAGACCATCTAACTAGGACTAGGACCCCTAGACATAATGAGTCAGGTTACAGACCATGTAACTAGGACCCCTAGACATAATGAGTCAGGTTACAGACCATGTAGCTAAGACCCCTAGACATAATGAGTCAGGTTACAGACCATGTAGCTAGGACCCCTAGACATAATGAGTCAGGTTACAGACCATGTAGCTAGGACCCCTAGACATAATGAGTCAGGTTACAGACCATGTAGCTAAGACCCCTAGACATAATGAGTCAGGTTATAGACCATGTAGCTAAGACCCCTAGACATAATGAGTCAGGTTACAGACCATGTAGCTAGGACCCCTAGACATAATGAGTCAGGTTAAAGACCATGTAGCTAGGACCCCTAGACATAATGAGTCAGGTTATAGACCATCTAACTAGGACTAGGACCCCTAGACATAATGAGTCAGGTTACAGACCATGTAGCTAGGACCCCTAGACATAATGAGTCAGGTTACAGACCATGTAGCTAGGACCCCTAGACATAATGAGTCAGGTTACAGACCATGTAGCTAGGACCCCTAGACATAATGAGTCAGGTTACAGACCATGTAGCTAAGACCCCTAGACATAATGAGTCAGGTTATAGACCATGTAGCTAAGACCCCTAGACATAATGAGTCAGGTTACAGACCATGTAGCTAGGACCCCTAGACATAATGAGTCAGGTTACAGACCATGTAGCTAGGACCCCTAGACATAATGAGTCAGGTTACAGACCATGTAGCTAAGACCCCTAGACATAATGAGTCAGGTTATAGACCATGTAGCTAAGACCCCTAGACATAATGAGTCAGGTTACAGACCATGTAGCTAGGACCCCTAGATATAATGAGTCAGGTTAAAGACCATGTAGCTAGGACCCCTAGACATAATGAGTCAGGTTATAGACCATCTAACTAGGACTAGGACCCCTAGACATAATGAGTCAGGTTACAGACCATGTAGCTAGGACCCCTAGACATAATGAGTCAGGTTACAGACCATGTAACTAGGACCCCTAGACATAATGAGTCAGGTTACAGACCATGTAGCTAGGACCCCTAGACATAATGAGTCAGGTTAAAGACCATGTAACTAGGACCCCTAGACATAATGAGTCAGGTTATAGACCATCTAACTAGGACTAGGACCCCTAGACATAATGAGTCAGGTTATAGACCATGTAGCTAAGACCCCTAGACATAATGAGTCAGGTTACAGACCATGTAGCTAGGACCCCTAGACATAATGAGTCAGGTTATAGACCATGTAGCTAGGCCCCCTAGACATAATGAGTCAGGTTACAGACCATGTAGCTAGGACTAGGACCCCTAGACATAATGAGTCAGGTTATAGACCATGTAGCTAGACCCCCTAGACATAATGAGTCAGGTTACAGACCATGTAGCTAGGACCCCTAGACATAATGAGTCAGGTTATAGACCATGTAACTAGGACCCCTAGACATAATGAGTCAGGTTACAGACCATGTAGCTAGGACTAGGACCCCTAGACATAATGAGTCAGGTAATAGACCATGTAACTAGGACTAGGACCCCTAGACATAATGAGTCAGGTTACAGACCATGTAGCTAAGACCCCTAGACATAATGAGTCAGGTTACAGACCATGTAGTTAGGACCCCTAGACATAATGAGTCAGGTTATAGACCATGTAGCTAAGACCCCTAGACATAATGAGTCAGGTTATAGACCATGTAACTAGGACCCCTAGACATAATGAGTCAGGTTACAGACCATGTAGCTAGGACCCCTAGACATAATGAGTCAGGTTACAGACCATGTAGCTAGGACCCCTAGACATAATGAGTCAGGTTATAGACCATGTAACTAGGACCCCTAGACATAATGAGTCAGGTTACAGACCATGTAGCTAGGACCCCTAGACATAATGAGTCAGGTTACAGACCATGTAGCTAGGACCCCTAGACATAATGAGTCAGGTTATAGACCATGTAACTAGGACCCCTAGACATAATGAGTCAGGTTACAGACCATGTTGCTAGGACCCCTAGACATAATGAGTCAGGTTACAGACCATGTAGCTAGGACTAGGACCCCTAGACATAATGAGTCAGGTAATAGACCATGTAGCTAGGACCCCTAGACATAATGAGTCAGGTTACAGACCATGTAGCTAGGACCCCTAGACATAATGAGTCAGGTTATAGACCATGTAACTAGGACCCCTAGACATAATGAGTCAGGTTACAGACCATGTAGCTAGGACCCCTAGACATAATGAGTCAGGTTACAGACCATGTAGCTAGGACCCCTAGACATAATGAGTCAGGTTACAGACCATGTAGCTAGGACCCCTAGACATAATGAGTCAGGTTATAGACCATGTAACTAGGACCCCTAGACATAATGAGTCAGGTTACAGACCATGTAGCTAGGACCCCTAGACATAATGAGTCAGGTTACAGACCATGTTGCTAGGACCCCTAGACATAATGAGTCAGGTTACAGACCATGTAGCTAGGACCCCTAGACATAATGAGTCAGGTTACAGACCATGTTGCTAGGACCCCTAGACATAATGAGTCAGGTTACAGACCATCTAACTAGGACTAGGACCCCTAGACATAATGAGTCAGGTTACAGACCATGTAGCTAGGACCCCTAGACATAATGAGTCAGGTTACAGACCATGTAGCTGTCCAGACACGCAGAGGCTCATAGAATTCTATATAGAATCAGAATTATGGGATCTCTATGGGCACATATCCTTTATACAGCTCTTGAAATTCTATATTTCTGATTATCATTGTGCTCAGTAAATAATTGTCCTTCAAGCACCAAAAAGATTCCTTGCATGCGTTCCCATTCCAATCATGACTTCCATTGTATTCTATTGGAACCCCAGCTGTCTATAACACCCGCGTATGTCATTCAACTTTTGGGATTTCCATATTTGGGGTTTGTCATTGGCACATATCTCACACGGTCGTGATAAACAATAGGGCTTACATTCCCTTGGTTCAATCCGTACTTCCACATATTCTTTTGGAGCCTCAGCGGTCTATAGACATGACTCTATATGTCACCATTTGGGAATTTCCACCTTGAATTATTCCTTTACTTTTGTCTCAGCTGTTCTTCATTCCAGAACAGGAAAAGTTCCAGAACAAACAGGAAATAGAATCTAAAAGAAGAACAAAGCTTCGCCGTGATAGGCGTACTGCCTTGGCCAGACCGTCACCCGTCCCACACAAAGGAAATCAATCACATTCCAACCTTCTTCAAAGTTCCTGAAAGCTAAGTAACGAATTTCCTAGTTAGGTTATATTACATCAGAGGACCAGCTATTGTTTACATTGAAATCAGGTCAGTACGGTCTAGTGAGGAATTACCTACTGGCCGTTCAGAAAGGCTGCAGTTACAATAAAACTGGTTACGTCACAGCCAGGGAGTAATATGCCTGGAGAAGTCTGACTGGTAGAATGGATAGTTAAATGAATGAATCTTCCTTTATTTTCCAGGATCTGATGTAGTTCCAGGATCACTTCCCACCAGAATTGTCCAGTCAGACCCGGGATTCGAACTTGAAACCCTATGGTCACTGGCCCACTTACCTTGTGGCTACCTTTCCCCCTCAATGAGTTAAATGACTGATTCATTTCTCTTCTCACCAAGTGGGTCAAACATGGTGGTCCTCAGATAATTACCCAACTTTTAAAAACGGGTCATTGTCTATGACCAGCCACATCAAGACTGGTGTTCCCCCACAGTGTGGGACGCAGTGTTTCAATCTGTTTTCGATTTATCCTTCTCAAATGTTGGTTAACCCTCTCTGTCCTCTGTCTGCCCTCTCTGTAAATCATTCTTGCTTGTCTTTTACAAATTGTGAGAATCTCCAACCCCCCCCCCCCAACACAAACGCCGACCCCCCCCCCAACACAAACGCCACCCCCCCCCCAACACAAACGCCACCCCCCCCCCCCCCCCCCCCCCGCCCAACACAAACGCCAACCCCACCCCATGTCTCTGAGGAACGTAGCCTACCTAACACACCATGACAACCTGCCTGCCTGCCTGCCTGCCTGCCTGCCTGCCTGCCTGCCTGCCTGCCTGCCTGCCTGCCTGCCTGCCTGCCTGCCTGCCTGCCTGCCTGCCTGCCTGCCTACCCAACTCACTCCAGTCTGTTGTTGTTCCAGCCCAGATGAGCCCCACATTACTTCTGGTAAGGTGATACCGATCACACAGGAGGATCCCTTAACCTAGCTCTCCTAACCCCCGTTCCCCCCGAACTGGTGTCAATCCAACCTGGACTCAGGGGTAAACTTAACATAGTAAATGTAAATTCATGTTATATTTCGTATGGTATTTATTCATTTTGTGGAGGTTCGTCAATCTGTTATGAATTTGCTAAATGTATATGATAACCCGGCCCGAGAGGTTGTGTCGTATCGTTCTCACCACATACCAGCTTTCGATCCCGACGCACAAATACTTCTCTTACTCGGATGTGACATCCTCCAAGTCCACAAAGTACATGAGCAGCACAGTGACTAGACTTTGGATGGGTCAGCGTAGGAGACCCCAGGTCACATATTACCCCCCCCCCCCCACACAGCTGGAGCTCTCTAAACCAACTTCAAAGGGCTCACAGGACCTGTGTTTTTTTTTACCTTTATTTAAGTAGGCAAGCCAATTAAGAACAAATTCTTATTTACAATGAAGGCCTACCAAGAGGCAAAAGATCTCCTGCGGGAAACAGGGGCATTAAAAATGTGGGAGAAAATACGTCAAGAGAGATGATAAAACACTGGGTCTGGGACAGAGACATGGTTAGGAGGGGGACAGAGACATGGTTAGGAGGGTCTGGGACAGAGACATGGTTAGGAGGGTCTGGGACAGAGACATGGTTAGGAGGGTCTGGGACAGAGACATGGTTAGGAGGGTCTGGGACAGAGACATGGTTAGGAGGGTCTGGGACAGAGACATGGTTAGGAGAGTCTGGGACAGAGACATGGTTAGGAGGGTCTGGGACAGACATGGTTTGGAGGGGGACAGAGACATGGTTAGGAGGGTCTGGGACAGAGACATGGTTAGGAGGGTCTGGGACAGAGACATGGTTAGGAGGGTCTGGGACAGAGACATGGTTAGGAGGGTCTGGGACAGAGACATGGTTAGGAGGGTCTGGGACAGAGACATGGTTAGGAGAGTCTGGGACAGAGACATGGTTAGGAGGGTCTGGGACAGACATGGTTTGGAGGGGGACAGAGACATGGTTAGGAGGGTCTGGGATGGTAACACCAGCATGGTAACACCCTGTTCTTCTAGCCCCCCCTACCCCAGCGTGGTAACACCCTGTTCTTCTAGCCCCCCCTACCCCAGCATGGTAACACCCTGTTCTTCTAGCCCCCCCTACCCCAGCGTGGTAACACCCTGTTCTTCTAGCCCCCTACCCCAGCATGGTAACACCCTGTTCTTCTAGCCCCCCCTACCCCAGCATGGTAACACCCTGTTCTTCTAGCCCCCCCTACCCCAGCGTGGTAACACCCTGTTCTTCTAGCCCCCCTACCCCAGCATGGTAACACCCTGTTCTTCTAGCCCCCCTACCCCAGCGTGGTAACACCCTGTTCTTCTAGCCCCCCTACCCCAGCGTGGTAACACCCTGTTCTTCTAGCCCCCCTACCCCAGCGTGGTAACACCCTGTTCTTCTAGCCCCCTACCCCAGCATGGTAACACCCTGTTCTTCTAGCCCCCCTACCCCAGCGTGGTAACACCCTGTTCTTCTAGCCCCCCCTACCCCAGCGTGGTAACACCCTGTTCTTCTAGCCCCCCTACCCCAGCGTGGTAACACCCTGTTCTTCTAGCCCCCCTACCCCAGCATGGTAACACCCTGTTCTTCTAGCCCCCCTTACCCCAGCATGGTAACACCCTGTTCTTCTAGCCCCCCTACCCCAGCATGGTAACACCCTGTTCTTCTAGCCCCCCCTACCCCAGCATGGTAACACCCTGTTCTTCTAGCCCCCTACCCCAGCGTGGTAACACCCTGTTCTTCTAGCCCCCCCTACCCCAGCGTGGTAACACCCTGTTCTTCTAGCCCCCCTACCCCAGCGTGGTAACACCCTGTTCTTCTAGCCCCCCCTACCCCAGCGTGGTAACACCCTGTTCTTCTAGCCCCCCTACCCCAGCGTGGTAACACCCTGTTCTTCTAGCCCCCCTACCCCAGCGTGGTAACACCCTGTTCTTCTAGCCCCCCTACCCCAGCGTGGTAACACCCTGTTCTTCTAGCCCCCCTACCCCAGCGTGGTAACACCCTGTTCTTCTAGCCCCCTACCCCAGCATGGTAACACCCTGTTCTTCTAGCCCCCCCTACCCCAGCGTGGTAACACCCTGTTCTTCTAGCCCCCCTACCCCAGCGTGGTAACACCCTGTTCTTCTAGCCCCCCTTACCCCAGCGTGGTAACACCCTGTTCTTCTAGCCCCCTACCCCAGCATGGTAACACCCTGTTCTTCTAGCCCCCCCTACCCCAGCGTGGTAACACCCTGTTCTTCTAGCCCCCTACCCCAGCGTGGTAACACCCTGTTCTTCTAGCCCCCCTACCCCAGCATGGTAACACCCTGTTCTTCTAGCCCCCCCTACCCCAGCGTGGTAACACCCTGTTCATCTAGCCCCCCCTACCCCAGCGTGGTAACACCCTGTTCTTCTAGCCCCCCCTACCCCAGCGTGGTAACACCCTGTTCATCTAGCCCCCTACCCCAGCGTGGTAACACCCTGTTCTTCTAGCCCCCTTACCCCAGCGTGGTAACACCCTGTTCTTCTAGCCCCCTACCCCAGCATGGTAACACCCTGTTCTTCTAGCCCCCCCTACCCCAGCGTGGTAACACCCTGTTCTTCTAGCCCCCCTACCCCAGCGTGGTAACACCCTGTTCTTCTAGCCCCTCCTACCCCAGCGTGGTAACACCCTGTTCTTCTAGCCCCCCCTACCCCAGCGTGGTAACACCCTGTTCTTCTAGCCCCCTACCCCAGCATGGTAACACCCTGTTCTTCTAGCCCCCTACCCCAGCATGGTAACACCCTGTTCTTCTAGCCCCCCCTACCCCAGCGTGGTAACACCCTGTTCTTCTAGCCCCTCCTACCCCAGCGTGGTAACACCCTGTTCTTCTAGCCCCCCTACCCCAGCGTGGTAACACCCTGTTCTTCTAGCCCCCCTACCCCAGCATGGTAACACCCTGTTCTTCTAGCCCCCCCTACCCCAGCGTGGTAACACCCTGTTCTTCTAGCCCCCCTACCCCAGCATGGTAACACCCTGTTCTTCTAGCCCCCCCTACCCCAGCGTGGTAACACCCTGTTCTTCTAGCCCCCCCTACCCCAGCGTGGTAACACCCTGTTCTTCTAGCCCCCCCTACCCCAGCGTGGTAACACCCTGTTCTTCTAGCCCCCTACCCCAGCATGGTAACACCCTGTTCTTCTAGCCCCCCTACCCCAGTGTGGTAACACCCTGTTCTTCTAGCCCCCCTACCCCAGCGTGGTAACACCCTGTTCTTCTAGCCCCCCCTACCCCAGCGTGGTAACACCCTGTTCTTCTAGCCCCCCCTACCCCAGCATGGTAACACCCTGTTCTTCTAGCCCCCCTACCCCAGCGTGCTAACACCCTGTTCTTCTAGCCCCCCTACCCCAGCGTGGTAACACCCTGTTCTTCTAGCCCCCTACCCCAGCGTGGTAACACCCTGTTCTTCTAGCCCCCCCTACCCCAGCGTGGTAACACCCTGTTCTTCTAGCCCCCCCTACCCCAGCGTGGTAACACCCTGTTCTTCTAGCCCCCCCTACCCCAGCGTGGTAACACCCTGTTCTTCTAGCCCCCCTACCCCAGCGTGGTAACACCCTGTTCTTCTAGCCCCCCCTACCCCAGCGTGGTAACACCCTGTTCTTCTAGCCCCCCTACCCCAGCATGGTAACACCCTGTCCTTCTAGCCCCCCCTACCCCAGCATGGTAACACCCTGTTCTTCTAGCCCCCCCTACCCCAGCATGGTAACACCCTGTTCTTCTAGCCCCCTACCCCAGCGTGGTAACACCCTGTTCTTCTAGCCCCCCTACCCCAGCGTGGTAACACCCTGTTCTTCTAGCCCCCCCTACCCCAGCGTGGTAACACCCTGTCCTTCTAGCCCCCCCTACCCCAGCATGGTAACACCCTGTTCATCTAGCCCCCCCTACCCCAGCGTGGTAACACCCTGTTCTTCTAGCCCCCCTACCCCAGCATGGTAACACCCTGTTCTTCTAGCCCCCCTACCCCAGCGTGGTAACACCCTGTTCTTCTAGCCCCCCCTACCCCAGCGTGGTAACACCCTGTTCTTCTAGCCCCCCTACCCCAGCATGGTAACACCCTGTTCTTCTAGCCCCCTACCCCAGCATGGTAACACCCTGTTCTTCTAGCCCCCTACCCCAGCATGGTAACACCCTGTTCTTCTAGCCCCCCCTACCCCAGCGTGGTAACACCCTGTTCTTCTAGCCCCTCCTACCCCAGCATGGTAACACCCTGTTCTTCTAGCCCCCCCTACCCCAGCATGGTAACACCCTGTTCTTCTAGCCCCCCTACCCCAGCGTGGTAACACCCTGTTCTTCTAGCCCCCCTACCCCAGCGTGGTAACACCCTGTTCTTCTAGCCCCCCCTACCCCAGCGTGGTAACACCCTGTTCTTCTAGCCCGTCATAAACCAGAGGGATCAAACCACATCTGCTTTAGATGTTAGTTGTCCAGGTCCCCAAAATGTCGATGTATGACTTGAAAACCGTCCACTAGGGGCAGTTGTGAGCGCTATTACAGTGAAGTAGGCTGCCGGTTTGGGATGGAGATAGAGATGTCTCCGAGGGTCGTGTGTTCAGTCCTAGTGCTAGGCTACCACAGCTCTTTCCCAAATCTTAACCAATCAGAATTAATACCTACATTTAACCTTATCCCAAACCTAAACCCTGAACCAATCAGAATTAATACCTACATTTAACCTTATCCCAAACCTTAACCCTGAACCAATCAGAATTAATACCTACATTTAACCTTATCCCAAACCTTAATCCTGAACCAATCAGAATTAATACCTACATTTAACCTTATCCCAAACCTTCGCTTAACCTAAACTTAACAGTAGATACTATTGCAGTTTGACAGAGAATTTCAGGGTTCAGTTTCGGTTTCACGCCCCCCCCCCCCCCCCCCCCCCCCAATAAAAACGTTGGATTCTGAAGTGAATTTGTGATTCCTTGTTGTGTAAACAGGATTGATCCTGGACATGCTGTTTTCTACAGGGCTTCCTGTGCGTGCGTGCACACACACACACACACACACACACACACATATATATACACACACACACACACACACACACACATATATATATAGACACACACACACACATACAGCATGGGGCCCGTCAGTAAAGTCAGTCAGAGAGACACAGTCACGTGTTGTCTGTGGCAGAGAGACACCGCTGAGACACCGCTGGGTATAGACTCTAGTCTAATGGAAGGAAACGACTGATGGGGAAAACATGCTGACAAAAGAGGAGGGAGAAAACAGAGAAGTGGAAGAAGAGGGCTACGAAGTACACGTCTGAAATGGATGATTCAAATGTTCGCAGTTGAATAAACCTCTTCTAAAGTAATGCTCAGTTAGACAGACTGACAGGACGTATATCCATGCAGACTGATGGGGTATATCCATGCAGACTGATGGGGCATATCCATGCAGACTGATGGGGTATATCCATGCAGACTGATGGGGTATATCCATGCAGACTGATGGGGTGTATCCATGCAGACTGATGGGGTATAACCATGCAGTCTGATGGGGTATATCCATGCAGACTGATGGGGTATATCCATGCAGACTGATGGGGTATATGCATGCAGACTGATGGGGCGTATCCATGCAGACTGATGGGGTATATCCATGCAGACTGATGGGGTATATACATGCAGACTGACAGGACGTATATCCATGCAGACTGATGGGGTATATCGATGCAGACTGATGGGGTATATCCATGCAGACTGATGGGGCGTATCCATGCAGACTGATAGGGTATATCCATGCAGACTGATGGGGGTGTATCCATGCAGACTGATGGGGCGTATCCATGCAGACTGATGGGGTATATCCATGATGGGGTATATCCATGCAGACTGATGGGGTGTATCCATGCAGACTGATGGGGCGTATCCATGCAGACTGATGGGGCGTATCCATGCAGACTGATGGGGCGTATCCATGCAGACTGATGGGGCGTATCCATCCAGACTGATGGGGCATATCCATGCAGACTGATGGGGTATATCCATGCAGACTGATGGGGTATATCCATGCAGACTGATGGGGTATATCCATGCAGACTGATGGGACGTATATCCATGCAGACTTGGGGTATATCCATGCAGACTGATGGGGCGTATCCATGCAGACTGACGGGGCGTATCCATGCAGACTGATGGGGTGTAACCATGCAGACTGATGGGGTGTAACCATGCAGACTGATGGGGTATATCCATGCAGACTGATGGGGTATATCCATGCAGACTGATGGGGCATATCCATGCAGACTGATGGGGTATATCCATGCAGACTGATGGGGTATATCCATGCAGACTGATGGGACGTATCCATGCTGCAGATACACACCAACTTTTCTATTTAAATGTCATGGAAGATATCCAGTGGATCTTGTTACTACATTCATGTCAATTATACATCTGCTTTGTATACCGTTACAGTTGTTGTTAATCCTGGCAGTAATGTTAAGACACAGATTAATCTCGACCCTTACAGGTGTAGGATCTTAATTTGATCACCTTGTTGCAGGAGAACTTTGCAGGAAATATAACAACTGTAGTGTATTTGAGGTTTAAAAATGATTCTGTAGTTAGTAATTTCCACTTTAAAATTTCAGACTTGATTTTCCCTTATGAAAAATGTATTAATGTTGCTGTAGGATTATTTTTCCTGCTGTAGCAAACTGGCTCAAATTAAGATCCGACATCTGTAGAAACATATCAGCTACTGTGACGAGAGACTAGAGGAATAGCTGAAATGACGCCTCTACCAATCAGAGAGAAGAAAACGATTCCCTGGACAGTAGAGTCTCTTTTAATACCTCAGGTGATTGAAGAGTTGGGGTTTATTGTGACAGGAGGGTGGTTCTGGGTCATCCCTGGGCCCATTCCCAAGCACAGATGGACAGGGGGGGGGGGTCTAAGAGGGAAAGGGAGGGGAGGTGGATCTAGGAGGGGGGAGGAGTGAGAGGGGGGTCTAGGATGGAAAAGGGGGGGGAGAGAAGTGAGAGGGGTCTAGGAGGGAGGAAGGGAGTGGTGAGGCTGGTTGTTGTTCAAAGACCTTGTCTGGGTGTTGTCCCTTTGCTTCCTCTACTTCCGCGAGTCACCCCTTCCCTCCCCTCTTCCGTGAGTCACCCCTTCCCTCCCCTCTTCCGTGAGTCACCCCTTCCCTCTCCTCTTCCGCAAGTCACCCCTTCCCTCCTTTCCCTCCCCTCTTCCGCGAGTCACCGCCTTGTGTGTGTGTGTGGCGCTACGGTTAATTAATATTAATGTCATGATAGATTCACCACCTGTTCACCTCTGTCTAATGGTAAAAGTGGAGTTCTTCGCCTTTCAGACAGGATTTTAGTTTCTTATTTTTAAACAGTTGGTCTTGAGCTTGTGAGGGTATAGTAACTATCATAGCCTGGGTCGTCACTAGCTTCTACAGCCACAAAGTTATGGCTAAACCCAGGCTATTTATACAATTCATTTTCTTAAAATTTGATTTTCAACCTAACCATAACCCTAACGTTAACCACACTGCTAACTTTATGCCTAACATTAAAAAAAACAACCCAAAAAAACATATATTTTGGGGCTTTCATACATTTTGGGAATATAGACAATTTTGACTTTATGACTGAAAACCCATATAATAAAGTCTTGAGAGGATGCAGGAAGGAACAGGAATCACCAGTCACATGACATGCTGGAATCCAGGACACTGTCAAGAGGTGTCCAGTCTAGCTACTGATGCTCTTATGATTGGCCGCTACTAAGAACTCTAGAATCTATTCGATCTGGGTCGTTTTGGCGTTGTCGGCGGTCGAACTGCGTTTTAGAGCTGTCAAATCCACAACAGATACAACTTTATTCACCTGAGTTGTTTTAATCCCACAGATCCCATGCAGCCACGTTAACAAGTTCAAACACTCTAAATGTATTGTCTACACCTCTATCAGGCCATAAACTCACCCTCCACCCCATATCCATCCATTCATCCAAATCAACATGACAACATGGATTAGACTACCCTTTCTATCGCCGTTTTAGAATTTCTAACATGGTAGGGATGTGAAAGGAAGGAGAGTTGGTTGGTTGACGTACGAGAGCAGAAAGCTGAAAACGAATCCCTGGACAGTAGAGTCTCTTGATATTGTCAGCTCATATCGTAGTTACACTGCTGTGGGGATGACAGCCAACTCACGGTTTACGCTCAATCTGAGTATTTCCCTACATTTAGTTGTAGCTAGTTCTTTTTTTTTCCCCTGACGTTAGTCTGTATATTTGACGTTTGATGAGTCGTACAGATGATTCATTATTCATTACCTTTTTTTATCATGTGTGTATTTACACTGAGTGTACAAAACATTAGGTACGCCTTCCTAATATTGAGTTGCAACCCCTGTTTGCCCTCAGAACTGCCTCAATTCGTCTGGGAATGGACTGACTATACAAGGTGTTTGAAAAGCGTTCCACAGGGATGCTGGCCCCATGTTGACTCCAATACTTCCCACAGTTGTGTCGAGTTGGCTGGTAGTGGATCTCTACTCCAAATAGCTTCATCTCATCCCACAGAATCTCCATTAGATTGAGAATCCGGTGACTGAGCAGGCCACCGCAGCTAACTGAATTCACTGTCACGTTCGTGGAACCATTCCTGGACAATCCTAGCCTTGTGGCATTGGGGACATTATCCTGCTGAAGAAAAAAAATAAAACTATTTACAGATGAATACACTGCTGCCATGAAGGGGAATGCACCTGATTGGCAATGATGTTTCGATATTCTGTGGCATTCAAACGTTGCTCCACTTTTATCAAGGGACATCATCACACCAGCACCACCAGCCTGCAGTGTTGACACGCGGCATGATGGATGCATGTACTCGCGGTTTCTTCCGTACCCTAGTCCTCCCATCAGCGTGAAACGGCAGGAACCCGAGAATCATCAGATCAGGTAATGTTTTTCCTATTCTCCGGTGTCCAGTGTTTTCCTTCCTTAGCCCACTTTAACCACAGTTTCTTGGTTTTTTTTGCTGAAAGAAGTGGAGCTCTGTAAAGGTTTTCGGCTGCCGTACCCCATTCGTGTCGAGGTACAAGCGAGTTGTGTATTATTTTATAGGTCTTTGGGTACCAATGTTGTACTGAACTGTCAGTTGACTTACTGTCGCCCGTCTGTTGCTCTGCACAATTCGTGTCAGCCTCCTTTCGTTCTCTCGTCAATGACCCGTTTTTCGACCACTGGCCTGCCGTTGGCTGGCTGTCCTTTGGGTGGTGGACCATTCTTGATACACACAGGAAACTGTTGAGCGTGAAAAACCCAGCAGCGTTGCAGTTCTTGACATATTCAAACCGGTGCGCCTGGCACCTACTACCCTACCCCCTGTTCAAAGGCACTTAAATCTTTTGTCTTGCCCATTCAACCCTCTGAATGACACACATACACAATCCATGTCTCAATTGTCTCAAGTCTTAAAAATCCTTCTTTAACCCGTCTCTTCCCCCTTCATCTACCCTGATTGAAGTGGATTTAACATCAGTGTCATCAATAAGGGATCATAGATTTCCCCTGTGTTCACCTGGTCAGTCTATGTCATGGAAAGAGCAGGTGTTCCTAATGTTTTGTACACCCAGTGTATATTAATAGAAGCATTAACAACATGATGCTAGGGATCTCTGTACCAGACAGTGGTCAAACATGCTAGAGACATCTGTTTGTGTGTGTTTCCCATGCATCCAGAGATGACCCCAGCTGTCCGCTGTGGCAGCTGACTAGTCAAGTGTCCCAGCAGTAGAGACATGCTACTGTCGGTCACTCAGTGGTACATCACTGGAAATATGCAAGAGAAAACAACACAATGTGGTCACCGCTGTGCTGCCCTAACTACCAACCTCTAATCTGTTTACATAATCACAGCTGATCAGCTGGGCACCCTGTCTACGTTTTCTCATCCCCCCATCCCTACCTCTCTACCTCCTCTCTACCTCCCCCCATCCCTACCTCTCTACCTCCCCCATCCCTACCTCTCTACCTCCATCCCTACCTCTCTACCTCCCCCCATCCCTACCTCTCTACCTCCTCTCATCCCCCCATCCCTACCTCTCTACCTCCTCTCTACCTCCCCCCATCCCTACCTCTCTACCTCCCCCATCCCTACCTCTCTACCTCCATCCCTACCTCTCTACCTCCCCCCATCCCTACCTCTCTACCTCCCCCATCCCTACCTCTCTACCTCCATCCCTACCTCTCTACCTCCCCCCATCCCTACCTCTCTACCTCCTCTCATCCCCCCATCCCTACCTCTCTACCTCCCCCCATCCCTACCTCTCTACCTCCATCCCTACCTCTCTACCTCCATCCCTACCTCTCTACCTCCCCCCATCCCTACCTCTCTACCTCCATCCCTACCTCTCTACCTCCTCTCATCCCCCCCATCCCTACCTCTCTACCTCCCCCATCCCTACCTCTCTACCTCCCCCCATCACTACCTCTCTACCTCCCCCATCACTACCTCTCTACCTCCCCCATCACTACCTCTCTACCTCCCCCCATCCCTACCTCTCTACCTCCCCCATCACTACCTCTCTACCTCCATCCCTACCTCTCTACCTCCATCCCTACCTCTCTACCTCCCCCATCCCTACCTCTCTACCTCCTCTCATCCCCCCCATCCCTACCTCTCTACCTCCCCCATCACTACCTCTCTACCTCCCCCCATCACTACCTCTCTACCTCTCTACCTCCCCCATCCCTACCTCTCTACCTCCCACCATCCCTACCTCTCTACCTCCCCATCAATACCTCTCTACATCCCTACCTCTCTACCTCCTCTCATCCCCCCCATCCCAACCTCTCTACCTCCCCCCATCCCAACCTCTCTACCTCCCCCCATCCCTACCTCTCTACCTCCCCCCATCCTTACCTCTCTGCCTCCCCCATCCCTACCTCTCTACCTCCCCCATCCCTACCTCTCTACCTCCCCCCATCCCTACCTCTCTACCTCCCCCATCGATACCTCTCTACATCCCTACCTCTCTACCTCCTCTCATCCCCCCATCCCAACCTCTCTACCTCCCCCCATCCCTACCTCTCTACCTCCCCCCATCCCTACCTCTCTACCTCCCCCATCCCTACCTCTCTACCTCCCCCATCCCTACCTCTCTACCTCCTCTCATCCCCCCATCCCTACCTCTCTACCTCCCCCCATCCCCCCATCCCTACCTCTCTACCTCCCCCATCCCTACCTCTCTACCTCCCCCATCCCTACCTCTCTACCTCCCCCCATCCCTACCTCTCTACCTCCTCTCATCCCCCCATCCCTACCTCTCTACCTCCCCCATCACTACCTCTCTACCTCCCCCATCCCTACCTCTCTACCTCCCCCATCCCTACCTCTCTACCTCCCCCATCACTACCTCTCTACCTCCCCCCATTCCTACCTCTCTACATCCCTACCTCTCTACGTCCTTTCATCCCCCCATCCCTACCTCTCTACCGCCCCCATCCCTACCTCTCTACCTCCCCCCATCCCTACCTCTCTACCTCCTCTCATCCCCCCATCCCTACCTCTCTACCTCCCCCATCCCTACCTCTCTACCTCCCCCATCACTACCTCTCTACCTCCCCCCATTCCTACCTCTCTACATCACTAACTCTCTACCTCCCCCATCACTACCTCTCTACCTCCATCCCTACCTCTCTACCTCCCCCATCACTACCTCTCTACCTCCATCCCTACCTCTCTACCTCCCCCATCACTACCTCTCTACCTCCATCCCTACCTCTCTACCTCCCCCATCACTACCTCTCTACCTCCTCTCATCCCTCCATCCCTACCTCTCTACCTCCTCTCATCCCCCCCATCACAACCTCTCTACCTCCCCCATCACTACCTCTCTACCTCCCCCCATCACTACCTCTCTACCTCCCCCATCACTACCTCTCTACCTCCTCTCATCCCCCCATCCCTACCTCTCTACCTCCCCCCATCCCTACCTCTCTACCTCCCCAATCAATACCTCTCTACATCCCTACCTCTCTACCTCCTCTCATCCCCCCATCCCAACCTCTCTACCTCCCCCCATCCCTACCTCTCTACCTCCCCCATCCCTACCTCTCTACCTCCCCCCATCCCTACCTCTCTACCTCCCCCATCCCTACCTCTCTACCTCCCCCATCCCTACCTCTCTACCTCCCCCATCCCTACCTCTCTACCTCCCCCCATCCCTACCTCTCTACCTCCTCTCATCCCCCCATCCCTACCTCTCTACCGCCCCCATCCCTACCTCTCTACCTCCCCCCATCCCTACCTCTCTATCTCCTCTCATCCCCCCATCCCTACCTCTCTACCTCCCCCATCCCTACCTCTCTACCTCCCCCATCACTACCTCTCTACCTCCCCCCATTCCTACCTCTCTACATCACTACCTCTCTACCTCCCCCATCACTACCTCTCTACCTCCATCCCTACCTCTCTACCTCCCCCATCACTACCTCTCTACCTCCATCCCTACCTCTCTACCTCCCCCATCACTACCTCTCTACCTCCTCTCATCCCCCCATCCCTACCTCTCTACCTCCTCTCATCCCCCCCATCCCTACCTCTCTACCTCCCCCATCACTACCTCTCTACCTCCCCCCATCACTACCTCTCTACCTCCCCCATCACTACCTCTCTACCTCCTCTCATCCCCCCATCCCTACCTCTCTACCTCCCCCATCCCTACCTCTCTACCTCCCCCCATCCCTACCTCTCTACCTCCCCAATCAATACCTCTCTACATCCCTACCTCTCTACCTCCTCTCATCCCCCCATCCCAACCTCTCTACCTCCCCCCATCCCTACCTCTCTACCTCCCCCCATCCCTACCTCTCTACCTCCCCCCATCCCTACCTCTCTACCTCCCCCATCCCTACCTCTCTACCTCCCCCATCCCTACCTCTCTACCTCCCCCATCCCTACCTCTCTACCTCCCCCATCCCTACCTCTCTACCTCCTCTCATCCCCCCATCCCTACCTCTCTACCTCCTCTCATCCCCCCATCCCTACCTCTCTATCTCCTCTCATCCCCCCATCCCTACCTCTCTACCTCCCCCATCCCTACCTCTCTACCTCCTCTCATCCCCCCCATCCCTACCTCTCTACCTCCCCCCATCCCCCCATCCCTACCTCTCTACCTCCCCCCATCCCCCCATCACTACCTCTCTACCTCCCCCCATTCCTACCTCTCTACATCCCTACCTCTCTACCTCCCCCATCCCTACCTCTCTACCTCCCCCATCCCTACCTCTCTACCTCCCCCCATCCCTACCTCTCTACCTCCTCTCATCCCCCCATCCCTACCTCTCTACCTCCCCCATCACTACCTCTCTACCTCCCCCATCCCTACCTCTCTACCTCCTCTCATCCCCCCATCCCAACCTCTCTACCTCCCCCCATCCCTACCTCTCTACCTCCCCCCATCCCTACCTCTCTACCTCCCCCCATCCCTACCTCTCTACCTCCCCCATCCCTACCTCTCTACCTCCCCCATCCCTACCTCTCTACCTCCCCCATCCCTACCTCTCTACCTCCCACATCCCTACCTCTCTACCTCCTCTCATCCCCCCATCCCTACCTCTCTACCTCCTCTCATCCCCCCATCCCTACCTTTCTATCTCCTCTCATCCCCCCATCCCTACCTCTCTACCTCCCCCATCCCTACCTCTCTACCTCCTCTCATCCCCCCCATCCCTAACTCTCTACCTCCCCCCATCCCCCCATCCCTACCTCTCTACCTCCCCCCATCACTACCTCTCTACCTCCCCCCATTCCTACCTCTCTACATCCCTACCTCTCTACCTCCCCCATCCCTACCTCTCTACCTCCCCCATCCCTACCTCTCTACCTCCCCCCATCCCTACCTCTCTACCTCCTCTCATCCCCCCATCCCTACCTCTCTACCTCCCCCATCACTACCTCTCTACCTCCCCCATCCCTACCTCTCTACCTCCTCTCATCCCCGATCCCTACATCTCTACCTCCCCCATCACTACCTCTCTACCTCCCCATCACTACCTCTCTACCTCCCCCCATTCCTACCTCTCTACATCCCTACCTCTCTACCTCCTCTCATCCCCCCATCCCTACCTCTCTACCTCCCCCATCCCTACCTCTCTACCTCCCCCATCACTACCTCTCTACCTCCCCCATCACTACCGCTCTACCTCCCCCCATTCCTACCTCTCTACATCCCTACCTCTCTACGTCCTTTCATCCCCCCATCCCTACCTCTCTACCTCCCCCATCCCTACCTCTCTACCTCCCCCCATCCCTACCTCTCTACCTCCTCTCATCCCCCCATCCCTACCTCTCTACCTCCCCCATCCCTACCTCTCTACCTCCCCATCACTACCTCTCTACCTCCCCCCATTACTACCTCTCTACATCCCTACCTCTCTACCTCCTCTCATCCCCCATCCCTACCTCTCTACCTCCCCCATCCCTACCTCTCTACCTCCTCTCATCCCCCCCATCCCTACCTCTCTACCTCCCCCATCACTACCTCTCTACCTCCCCCCATCACTACCTCTCTACCTCCCCCATCACTACCTCTCTACCTCCTCTCATCCCCCCATCCCTACCTCTCTACCTCCCCCATCCCTACCTCTCTACCTCCCCCCATCCCTACCTCTCTACCTCCCCCATCAATACCTCTCTACATCCCTACCTCTCTACCTCCTCTCATCCCCCATCCCTACCTCTCTACCTCCTCTCATCCCCCCATCCCAACCTCTCTACCTCCCCCCATCCCTACCTCTCTACCTCCCCCCATCCCTACCTCTCTACCTCCCCCATCCCTACCTCTCTACCTCCCCCATCCCTACCTCTCTACCTCCCCCATCCCTACCTCTCTACCTCCCCCATCCCTATCTCTCTACCTCCTCTCATCCCCCCATCCCTACCTCTCTACCTCCTCTCATCCCCCCATCCCTACCTCTCTATCTCCTCTCATCCCCCCATCCCTACCTCTCTACCTCCCCCATCCCTACCTCTCTACCTCCTCTCATCCCCCCATCCCTACCTCTCTACCTCCCCCCATCCCCCCATCCCTACCTCTCTACCTCCCCCCATCACTACCTCTCTACCTCCCCCCATTCCTACCTCTCTACATCCCTACCTCTCTACCTCCCCCATCCCTACCTCTCTACCTCCCCCATCCCTACCTCTCTACCTCCCCCCATCCCTACCTCTCTACCTCCTCTCATCCCCCCATCCCTACCTCTCTACCTCCCCCATCACTACCTCTCTACCTCCCCCATCCCTACCTCTCTACCTCCTCTCATCCCCCCATCCCAACCTCTCTACCTCCCCCATCACTACCTCTCTACCTCCCCCATCACTACCGCTCTACCTCCCCCCATTCCTACCTCTCTACATCCCTACCTCTCTACGTCCTTTCATCCCCCCATCCCTACCTCTCTACCTCCCCCATCCCTACCTCTCTACCTCCCCCAATCCCTACCTCCTCTCATCCCCCCATCCCTACCTCTCTACCTCCCCCATCCCTACCTCTCTACCTCCCCATCACTACCTCTCTACCTCCCCCCATTCCTACCTCTCTACATCCCTACCTCTCTACCTCCTCTCATCCCCCATCCCTACCTCTCTACCTCCCCATCCCTACCTCTCTACCTCCCCCATCCCTACCTCTCTACCTCCCCCATCACTACCTCTCTACCTCCCCCCATTCCTACATCTCTACATCCCTACCTCTCTACCTCCTCTCATCCCCCCATCCCTACCTCTCTACCTCCCCCATCCCTACCTCTCTACCTCCCCCCATCCCTACCTCTCTACCTCCTCTCATCCCCCATCCCTACCTCTCTACCTCCCCCATCCCTACCTCTCTACCTCCTCTCATCCCCCCCATCCCTACCTCTCTACCTCCCCCATCACTACCTCTCTACCTCCATCCCTACCTCTCTACCTCCCCCATCACTACCTCTCTACCTCCTCTCATCCCCCCATCCCTACCTCTCTACCTCCCCCATCCCTACCTCTCTACCTCCCCCCATCCCTACCTCTCTACCTCCCCCATCAATACCTCTCTACATCCCTACCTCTCTACCTCCTCTCATCCCCCATCCCTACCTCTCTACCTCCTCTCATCCCCCCATCCCAACCTCTCTACCTCCCCCCATCCCTACCTCTCTACCTCCCCCCATCCCTACCTCTCTACCTCCCCCATCCCTACCTCTCTACCTCCCCCATCCCTACCTCTCTACCTCCTCTCATCCCCCCATCCCTACCTCTCTACCTCCTCTCATCCCCCCATCCCTACCTCTCTATCTCCTCTCATCCCCCCATCCCTACCTCTCTACCTCCCCCCATCCCCCCATCCCTACCTCTCTACCTCCCCCCATCACTACCTCTCTACCTCCCCCCATTCCTACCTCTCTACATCCCTACCTCTCTACCTCCCCCATCCCTACCTCTCTACCTCCCCCATCCCTACCTCTCTACCTCCCCCCATCCCTACCTCTCTACCTCCTCTCATCCCCCCATCCCTACCTCTCTACCTCCCCCATCACTACCTCTCTACCTCCCCCATCCCTACCTCTCTACCTCCTCTCATCCCCCCATCCCAACCTCTCTACCTCCCCCATCACTACCTCTCTACCTCCCCCATCACTACCGCTCTACCTCCCCCCATTCCTACCTCTCTACATCCCTACCTCTCTACGTCCTTTCATCCCCCCATCCCTACCTCTCTACCTCCCCCATCCCTACCTCTCTACCTCCCCCAATCCCTACCTCCTCTCATCCCCCCATCCCTACCTCTCTACCTCCCCCATCCCTACCTCTCTACCTCCCCATCACTACCTCTCTACCTCCCCCCATTCCTACCTCTCTACATCCCTACCTCTCTACCTCCTCTCATCCACCATCCCTACCTCTCTACCTCCCCATCCCTACCTCTCTACCCCCCCCATCCCTACCTCTCTACCTCCCCCATCACTACCTCTCTACCTCCCCCCATTCCTACCTCTCTACATCCCTACCTCTCTACCTCCTCTCATCCCCCCATCCCTACCTCTCTACCTCCCCCATCCCTACCTCTCTACCTCCCCCCATCCCTACCTCTCTACCTCCTCTCATCCCCCCATCCCTACCTCTCTACCTCCCCCATCCCTACCTCTCTACCTCCCCATCACTACCTCTCTACCTCCCCCCATTCCTACCTCTCTACATCCCTACCTCTCTACCTCCTCTCATCCCCCCATCCCTACCTCTCTACCTCCCCCATCACTACCTCTCTACCTCCCCCATCACTACCTCTCTACCTCCCCCCATTCCTACCTCTCTACATCCCTACCTCTCTACGTCCTTTCATCCCCCCCATCCCTACCTCTCTACCTCCCCCATCCCTACCTCTCTACCTCCCCCCATTCCTACCTCTCTACCTCCTCTCATCCCCCCATCCCTACCTCTCTACCTCCCCCATCCCTACCTCTCTACCTCCCCATCACTACCTCTCTACCTCCCCCCATTCCTACCTCTCTACATCCCTACCTCTCTACCTCCTCTCATCCCCCATCCCTACCTCTCTACCTCCCCCATCCCTACCTCTCTACCTCCCCCATCCCTACCTCTCTACCTCCCCCATCACTACCTCTCTACCTCCCCCCATTCCTACCTCTCTACATCCCTACCTCTCTACCTCCTCTCATCCCCCCATCCCTACCTCTCTACCTCCCCCCATCCCTACCTCTCTACCTCCATCCCTACCTCTCTACCTCCCCCCATCCCTAACTCTCTACCTCCTCTCATCCCCCCATCCCTACCTCTCTACCTCCCCCATCCCTACCTCTCTACCTCCATCCCTACCTCTCTACCTCCCCCCATCCCTACCTCTCTACCTCCCCCATCACTACCTCTCTACCTCCCCCCATTCCTACCTCTCTACATCCCTACCCCTCTACCTCCTCTTATCCCCCCATCCCAACCTCTCTACCTCCCCCCATCCCTACCTCTCTACCTCCCCCATCCCTACCTCTCTACGTCCTTTCATCCCCCCATCCCTACCTCTCTACCTCCCCCCATCCCTACCTCTCTACCTCCCCCCATCCCTACCTCTCTACGTCCTTTCATCCCCCATCCCTACCTCTCTACCTCCCCCCATCCCTACCTCTCTACGTCCTTTCATCCCCCCATACCTACCTCTCTACCTCCCCCCATCCCAACCTCTCTACGTCCTTTCATCCCCCCCATCCCAACCTCTCTACCTCCCCCCATCCCAACCTCTCTACCTCCCCCCATCCCTACCTCTCTACGTCCTTTCATCCCCCCATCCCTACCTCTCTACCTCCCCCCATCCCTACCTCTCTACCTCCCCCCATCCCTACCTCTCTACCTCCCCCCATCCCAACCTCTCTACGTCCTTTCATCCCCCCCATCCCTACCTCTCTACCTCCCCCCATCCCAACCTCTCTACGTCCTTTCATCCCCCCCATCCCAACCTCTCTTAAACCGGCCCTTAGTGCCTCCACTCAAATAAAGAAATAAGATGGAAGGATGTTCATTGAACTCTGTTACATCATTGTGAGACATCATGTAACAGACAGCAGTCGGTCATTTGGAACTGAGACTTCTCACTCTGCACGGCACTCTGAAGCCAGGCCAGCACTGTGCCACCATCCATCTGTGTCCCTTTGTCACATCACTGCTGTGGGGCATGGCTATGGCATCATGGGAGAACTCAGTCCATCTACTCAAAGAGAGAGGGAAAGAAAGAGAGGGAGAAAGAAAGAAAGCGAGAAACAGAGAGAGTGCCAAAACAACCACCCACTCCTTTGAAATGAATTCAAAGAATACAGTACATCTCTCAACTCAGTGCACACTCTACTGTTCCCCTCAGCTCAACTCCTGTGGTCAACACTGTTCCCCTCAGCTCAACTCCTGTGGTCAACTCTGTTCCCCTCAGCTCAACTCCTGTGGTCAACACTGTTGCCCTCAGCTCAACTCCTGTGGTCAAACAAGATTCATGGGAAGACTGGGACAGAGAGGAAAAACAACACAAATTGTGGTGGTTGGCAGGGAAACAAGGAAGTTCGTCTGAGGCTGAGAAGAAAGCAAG
Organism: Salmo salar; assembly: GCF_965601325.2. Lineage (NCBI taxonomy): Eukaryota > Metazoa > Chordata > Actinopteri > Salmoniformes > Salmonidae > Salmo > Salmo salar. The sequence continues at coordinate 46,113,193 of NC_138314.1, forward strand.
GCTGAGAGATGAGAAGAAACAGTCCACAGCTTGCCCTCAGAGTCACTTCTGTCTGTCCCAAATGGCACCCTATTCCCTACATAGTGCACTACTTTTAACCAGTGCCCTATGGGTCCTGGTCAAAAGTATTGAACTGTAGTGCACTGTATAGGGAAATATGGCGCCATTTGGAACACAAGAATGTTCTTGGCTGTGGCTGGGCTAGTGTTTACAGGAACCCCAGGGACCAGCTGTTTTGAACTTTGATTGTATTTTTTAGGAGCTACCGTAAACATGTATTTCAATTTTAGAGCCCTCTAAAAATAACAAGAGGGGTACAAAGTGATTGGCACCGTTTGTAAACATCCGTCATTTTGTCTGCCAAATAAAAGCATCAGTGTTGGGGTCAATTCCATTCAAATTCCAGTCAATTACGAAAGTAATCCAAATTACAATTACACATTTTTCCGCATTGAAAAGCATTGAAGAGAATTGGAATTTTGGTCTATTTCCTGAATTGAAATTGAATTGACCCCAACCCTGGAAACCTCAGAAACTGAAAGAGGTCCTGATGAGCCCGGCTTTCTCACACGCACACAGTCACGCACACAGTCACGCACACAGTCACGCACACAGTCACGCACACAGTCACGCACACAGTCACGCACACAGTCACGCACACAGTCACGCACACAGTCACACACACAGTCACACACACAGTCACACACACAGTCACACACACAGTCACACACACACACACAGTCACACACACAGTCACACACACAGTCACACACACAGTCACACACACACACACAGTCACACACATAGTCACACACACAGTCACACACACAGTCACACACACAGTCACACACACAGTCACACACACACACACACACAGTCACACACACAGTCACACACACAGTCACACACAGTCACGCACACAGTCACGCACACAGTCACACACACAGTCACACACACAGTCACACACACAGTCACACACACAGTCACACACACACACACACATAGTCACACACACAGTCACACACAAATCCTATTTTCCCTAACCTTAACCCTAAACCTAATCCTAGCTCCTAACCCTAAAACTAACTTTAGCTCCTAACCCTAACATTAAAACTAATTCTAACAACTAATTCTAACCTTAACCCATAGTCCCCACCAGGTCAAATGCGATTTCTAGGTGTTAACAAAATGTCCCAAGTTGGTCAAATATTTGTTAATTTTCTATTGTGGTGGGGACACACACACACACACACACACACACACACACACACACACACACACACACACACACACACACACACACACACACACACACACGCACCACGATGTGCATGGATAAAATGTGTTGTTTAAAAAGATGTGAAATTGATTTACGTCTCCCTCCTATTCTGAGACATAATTGCTGAGAGTATTTCCAAAACCATGAGTTCTGTAATCAACTTCCATTCCATATGGCTAAACAGCTGGATACTGAGACCTCCCCTCTGGGCTAAAAGGCTGGATATGGAGACCTCCCCTCTGGGCTAAAAGGCTGGATATGGAGACCTCCCCTCTGGGCTAAACAGCTGGATATGGAGACCTCCCCTCTGGGCTAAAAGGCTGGATATGGAGACCTCCCCTCTGGGCTAAAAGGCTGGATATGGAGACCTCCCCTCTGGGCTAAAAGGCTGGATATGGAGACCTCCCCTCTGGGCTAAAAGGCTGGATATGGAGACCTCCCCTCTGGGCTAAAAGGCTGGATATGGAGACCTCCCCTCTGGGCTAAAAGGCTGGATATGGAGACCTCCCCTCTGGGCTAAAAGGCTGGATATGGAGACCTCCCCTCTGGGCTAAAAGGCTGGATATGGAGACCTCCCCTCTGGGCTAAAAGGCTGGATATGGAGACCTCCCCTCTGGGCTAACAGGCTGGATATGGAGACCTCCCCTCTGGGCTAAAAGGCTGGATATGGAGACCTCCCTCTGGGCTAGCAGGCTGGATATGGAGACCTCCCCTCTGGGCTAAAAGGCTGGATATGGAGACCTCCCCTCTGGGCTAAACGGCTGGATACTGAGACCTCCCCTCTGGGCTAAACGGCTGGATACTGAGACCTCCCCTCTGGGCTAAAAGGCTGGATACTGAGACCTCCCCTCTGGGCTAAACGGCTGGATACTGAGACCTCCCCTCTGGGCTAACAGGCTGGATACAGAGACCTCCCCTCTGGGCTAACAGACTGGATACAGAGACCTCCCCTCTGGGCTAAAAGGCTGGATATGGAGACCTCCCCTCTGGGCTAAATGGCTGGATACTGAGACCTCCCCTCTGGGCTAAACGGCTGGATACTGAGACCTCCCCTCTGGGCTAACAGGCTGGATACAGAGACCTCCCCTCTGGGCTAACAGGCTGGATACAGAGACCTCCCCTCTGGGCTAACAGGCTGGATACAGAGACCTCCCCTCTGGGCTAACAGGCTGGATACAGAGACCTCCCCTCTGGGCTAACAGGCTGGATACAGAGACCTCCCCTCTGGGCTAACAGGCTGGATACAGAGACCTCCCCTCTGGGCTAAACAGCTGGATACAGAGACCTCCCTCTGGGCTAACAGGCTGGATACTGAGACCTCCCCTCTGGGCTAAACAGCTGGATACTGAGACCTCCCTCTGGGCTAAATGGATGGATACTGAGACCTCCCCTCTGGGCTAAATGGATGGATACTGAGACCTCCCCTCAGGGCTAAATGGATGGATACTGAGACCTCCCCTCTGGGCTAAATGGATGGATACTGAGACCTCCCCTCAGGGCTAAATGGATGGATACTGAGACCTCCCCTCAGGGCTAAATGGATGGATACTGAGACCTCCCCTCAGGGCTAAATGGATGGATACTGAGACCTCCCCTCAGGGCTAAATGGATGGATATGGAGACCTCCCCTCTGGGCTAACAGGCTGGATATGGAGACCTCCCCTCTGGGCTAAAAGGCTGGATATGGAGACCTCCCTCTGGGCTAGCAGGCTGGATATGGAGACCTCCCCTCTGGGCTAAAAGGCTGGATATGGAGACCTCCCCTCTGGGCTAAACGGCTGGATACTGAGACCTCCCCTCTGGGCTAAACGGCTGGATACTGAGACCTCCCCTCTGGGCTAAAAGGCTGGATACTGAGACCTCCCCTCTGGGCTAAACGGCTGGATACTGAGACCTCCCCTCTGGGCTAACAGGCTGGATACAGAGACCTCCCCTCTGGGCTAACAGACTGGATACAGAGACCTCCCCTCTGGGCTAAAAGGCTGGATATGGAGACCTCCCCTCTGGGCTAAATGGCTGGATACTGAGACCTCCCCTCTGGGCTAAACGGCTGGATACTGAGACCTCCCCTCTGGGCTAACAGGCTGGATACAGAGACCTCCCCTCTGGGCTAACAGGCTGGATACAGAGACCTCCCCTCTGGGCTAACAGGCTGGATACAGAGACCTCCCCTCTGGGCTAACAGGCTGGATACAGAGACCTCCCCTCTGGGCTAACAGGCTGGATACAGAGACCTCCCCTCTGGGCTAACAGGCTGGATACAGAGACCTCCCCTCTGGGCTAAACAGCTGGATACAGAGACCTCCCTCTGGGCTAACAGGCTGGATACTGAGACCTCCCCTCTGGGCTAAACAGCTGGATACTGAGACCTCCCTCTGGGCTAAATGGATGGATACTGAGACCTCCCCTCTGGGCTAAATGGATGGATACTGAGACCTCCCCTCAGGGCTAAATGGATGGATACTGAGACCTCCCCTCTGGGCTAAATGGATGGATACTGAGACCTCCCCTCAGGGCTAAATGGATGGATACTGAGACCTCCCCTCAGGGCTAAATGGATGGATACTGAGACCTCCCCTCAGGGCTAAATGGATGGATACTGAGACCTCCCCTCAGGGCTAAATGGATGGATATGGAGACCTCCCCTCTGGGCTAACAGGCTGGATATGGAGACCTCCCCTCAGGGCTAAACAGCTGGATATGGAGACCTCCCCTCAGGGCTAAACAGCTGGATACAGAGACCTCCCCTCTGGGCTAAACAGCTGGATACTGAGACCTCCCTCTGGGCTAAAAGGATGGATACAGAGACCTCCCCTCTGGGCTAAAAGGATGGATACAGAGACCTCCCCTCTGGGCTAAAAGGATGGATACTGAGACCTCCCCTCAGGGCTAAATGGATGGATACTGAGACCTCCCCTCAGGGCTAAATGGATGGATATGGAGACCTCCCCTCTGGGCTAACAGGCTGGATATGGAGACCTCCCCTCAGGGCTAAACAGCTGGATATGGAGACCTCCCCTCAGGGCTAAACAGCTGGATACAGAGACCTCCCCTCTGGGCTAAATGGATGGATACAGAGACCTCCCCTCTGGGCTAAAAGGATGGATACAGAGACCTCCCCTCTGGGCTAAAAGGATGGATACAGAGACCTCCCCTCTGGGCTAAAAGGATGGATACAGAGACCTCCCCTCTGGGCTAAAAGGATGGATACAGAGACCTCCCCTCTGGGCTAAATGGATGGATACAGAGACCTCCCCTCAGGGCTAAATGGATGGATACAGAGACCTCCCCTCTGGGCTAAACAGCTGGATACTGAGACCTCCCTCTGGGCTAAAAGGATGGATACAGAGACCTCCCCTCTGGGCTAAAAGGATGGATACAGAGACCTCCCCTCTGGGCTCAACAGCTGGATACTGAGACCTCCCCTCAGGGCTAAATGGATGGATACAGAGACCTCCCCTCTGGGCTAAACAGCTGGATACTGAGACCTCCCCTCTGGGCTAAACAGCTGGATACAGAGACCTCCCCTCAGGGCTAAATGGATGGATACAGAGACCTCCCCTCAGGGCTAAATGGATGGATACAGAGACCTCCCCTCAGGGCTAAATGGATGGATACTGAGACCTCCCTCTGGGCTAAAAGGATGGATACTGAGACCTCCCCTCTGGGCTAAAAGGATGGATACAGAGACCTCCCCTCAGGGCTAAACAGCTGGATACTGAGACCTCCCTCTGGGCTAAATGGATGGATACTGAGACCTCCCCTCTGGGCTAAATGGATGGATACAGAGACCTCCCCTCTGGGCTAAACAGCTGGATACTGAGACCTCCCCTCTGGGCTAAACAGCTGGATACTGAGACCTCCCCTCTGGGCTAAATGGATGGATACAGAGACCTCCCCTCAGGGCTAAATGGATGGATACAGAGACCTCCCCTCTGGGCTAAACAGCTGGATACTGAGACCTCCCCTCTGGGCTAAACAGCTGGATACTGAGACCTCCCCTCTGGGCTAAATGGATGGATACAGAGACCTCCCCTCAGGGCTAAATGGATGGATACAGAGACCTCCCCTCTGGGCTCAACAGCTGGATACTGAGACCTCCCCTCTGGGCTAAACAGCTGGATACAGAGACCTCCCCTCTGGGCTAAACAGCTGGATACTGAGACCTCCCCTCTGGGCTAAACAGCTGGATACAGAGACCTCCCCTCTGGGCTAAATGGATGGATACAGAGACCTCCCCTCAGGGCTAACAGGCTGGATACGGAATACAGAATGTTTGGAATGGAGTGAAAAAAATACAGATTTTCCTCTCAGGAAATTGCTTGATAGGAATATACATTCTAAACAAGAGATCTAGTATAGAAACCTATAGTGTTCCTGAAGTCGTAATGTTAAGTAAATGTTAAACATGCCTAACCTAAAGTTCAACCCTGAACTCCTGACCTGAGAATGATGGCTGCTGAGACTAGCCTAACTTCCTCACATGGGCAACAATGAACCAGCTAAATTTGCTAGCTAGCTAACGTGAGTCTACTAGGCTACGTATTGAATTTCAATCAACTCAGGCCAATGGCACAACATATTCATTTATGGTTAGATCAGAGTCTCCATCATAATCATTGGCCTGAATAGAGAATTAAGTCAAAAGCACAAGTCCAAATCCCAATCTCCAGCCATGGCTTAGTAAAGGGACAATTTAGCAAGCTAGCAGGACATCAACACGAGCAGACTAGAAACGGACACGTTTTTCTGAAAATGACATTTAGCTTAGGAGTGATTTGATTGGTCTGAAGCCAAATGCAGACTGGCCTCCCTGGGAGTGTTTTGCTGCACCTGGACAAGCCACAGTTGAGTTCAGCTCAACACTGATTGGCTAATTATTTGATAATTGTTTTATTTAAGGGAGGCCAAATGCTTGCTGGCGTCAATCAATCAAATGTTACAGACAGAATCAGATACATGTGTTACACATACTGAGACAGAGGAGCTCTGTTTCCCTCGCTCTGATGATTTCTCTGGTGAGATTCAGCAACTTGCAAATTTACTGAAAATTATGAAAACACAGAGACAGACGAAAGATACGTTACTTTATGTGGTCCCGTGTGGCTCAGTTGGTAGAGCATGGTGTTTGCAATGCCAGGGTTGTGGGTTCGATTCCCACGGGGGACCAGTACAACAAAAAAAAAAACATGCATGAAATGTATGCATTCACTACTGTAAGTCGCTCTGGATAAGAGTGTCTGTAAAATTGTATATTTTATTTTTATCGGTAATATTTTTGGGGAAGCCTGGCTTCCCTTGGCTTGAATACAGCCATGAATACAGGCATGTAAATATGTCTCCAGTTAAAGGTTGAACTTTAATCCCTTTAATATATCCCTTCACTTATTAAGGAAATCCACCCCTGTATTTATTATTTTGAGGTATTTATCCTTTATTTTTTTAACATGGAAGTCACATTGAGATTGATATGTATTTTTCAAGTGAGCCATGGACATTCAGTTCATTCATAAAGGCTTAGAATGCATT
>NC_138314.1:46125000-46190000 GCF_965601325.2 Salmo salar
AGGCCATAACGGTCTGTTTAGTCCACGTAGAGAGAGTACTGCAGGAAGAGTAACAGGCCATAACGGTCTGTTTAGTCCACGTAGAGAGAGAGTACTGCAGGAAGAGTTTAGTCCACGTAGAGAGAGAGTACTGCAGGAAGGGCGGGGGGGGGGGGGGCGATCTAGGAGAGGATTATCCTGTTGGATTATCTCCCAGTCAAAATGTAAGTCCCAAATGGCACCCTATTCCCCATATAGCCTCATGGGCCCTGGTCAAAAGTAGTGCACTAAATATAGAGAATAGGTCCCCATAGGGCCCTGGTCAAAAGTAGTGCACTATATAGGGAATAGGTCCCCATAGGGCCCTGGTCAAAAGTAGTGCACTATATATATATATATGGAATAGGTCCCCATAGGGTTCTGGTCAAAAGTAGTGCACTATATAGGGAATAGGTCCCCATAGGACCCTGGTCAAAAGTAGTGCACTATATAGGGAATAGGGGACAATTTGGGATGTACACAAAGACCACACGTCCTTTATTAGTTCCTTCATCACGTCCTTCGTCAGTTCTGAGGGTCTGTGTGGCTTTAGGGAGTGGTGACCAAACTCTACAGGAAGTGTTTGATTTCCAGGCATATTTCCCCCTCCCCTCACTGACACAGAACATTTAGCACTAAAACCATTTAGCAAACGCCCCGATGACAGACCTTGTTTTCGTCTGAGATTGGGTTGAGAGGGGGAGGAACATTACGGTGTTCTTCTAACGTCAATCATCACATTGTCTCGGTGTGTGTGATTGATGGAAATCGAGAACTATGAACTCGGAGCACATTTCAATTGGTCCTTAATTAAAGTACACAGCCCTGCAGTAAAGTATACAGCCCTGCAGTAAAGTACACAGCCCTGCAGTAAAGTTCACAGCCCTGCAGTAAAGTTCACAGCCCTGCAGTAAAGTTCACAGCCCTGAGGTAAAGTATACAGCCCTGCAGTAAAGTACACAGCCCTGCAGTAAAGTATACAGCCCTGCAGTAAAGTTCACAGCCCTGCAGTAAAGTTCACAGCCCTGCAGTAAAGTTCACAGCCCTGCAGTAAAGTTCACAGCCCTGCAGTAAAGTATACAGCCCTGCAGTAAAGTTCACAGCCCTGCAGTAAAGTTCACAGCCCTGCAGTAAAGTTCACAGCCCTGAGGTAAAGTTCACAGCCCTGCAGTAAAGTTCACAGCCCTGCAGTAAAGTTCACAGCCCTGCGGTAAAGTTCACAGCCCTGAGGTAAAGTTCACAGCCCTGCAGTAAAGTATACAGCCCTGCAGTAAAGTTCACAGCCCTGCAGTAAAGTTCACAGCCCTGCGGTAAAGTAAACAGCCCTGCAGTAAAGTTCACAGCCCTGCAGTAAAGTATACAGCCCTGCAGTAAAGTTCACAGCCCTGCAGTAAAGTTCACAGCCCTGCAGTAAAGTTCACAGCCCTGCGGTAAAGTATACAGCCCTGAGGTAAAGTATACAGCCCTGCAGTAAAGTATACAGCCCTGCAGTAAAGTACACAGCCCTGCAGTAAAGTACACAGCCCTGCAGTAAAGTTCACAGCCCTGCAGTAAAGTTCACAGCCCTGCAGTAAAGTTCACAGCCCTGCAGTAAAGTTCACAGCCCTGCAGTAAAGTATACAGCCCTGCAGTAAAGTTCACAGCCCTGCAGTAAAGTTCACAGCCCTGCAGTAAAGTATACAGCCCTGCAGTAAAGTTCACAGCCCTGCAGTAAAGTTCACAGCCCTGCAGTAAAGTACACAGCCCTGCGGTAAAGTTCACAGCCCTGCGGTAAAGTATACAGCCCTGCAGTAAAGTTCACAGCCCTGAGGTAAAGTTCACAGCCCTGCAGTAAAGTTCACAGCCCTGCAGTAAAGTTCACAGCCCTGCAGTAAAGTATACAGCCCTGCAGTAAAGTATACAGCCCTGCAGTAAAGTATACAGCCCTGCAGTAAAGTATACAGCCCTGCAGTAAAGTTCACAGCCCTGCAGTAAAGTTCACAGCCCTGCAGTAAAGTTCACAGCCCTGAGGTAAAGTATACAGTCCTGAGGTAAAGTAAACAGCCCTGCAGTAAAGTTCACAGCCCTGCAGTAAAGTATACAGCCCTGCAGTAAAGTTCACAGCCCTGCAGTAAAGTATACAGCCCTGCAGTAAAGTATACAGCCCTGCAGTAAAGTATACAGCCCTGCAGTAAAGTTTACAGCGCTGCAGTAAAGTAAACAGCCCTGCAGTAAAGTATACAGCCCTGAGGTAAAGTATACAGCCCTGCAGTAAAATTTACAGCCCTGCAGTAAAGTATACAGCCCTGAAGTAAAGTATACAGCCCTGAGGTAAAGTATACAGCCCTGCAGTGAAGTTCACAGCCCTGCAGTAAAGTATACAGCCCTGCAGTAAAGTATACAGCCCTGCAGTAAAGTATACAGCCCTGCAGTAAAGTATACAGCCCTGCAGTAAAGTATACAGCCCTGCAATAACGTATACAGCCCTGCAGTAAAGTACACAGTCCTGCAGTAAAGTACACAGTCCTGCAGTAAAGTACACAGCCCTGCAGTAAATTACACAGCCCTGCAGTGAAGTACACAGCCCTGCAGTAAAATACACAGTCTGGACGGGATGTGTTCGCTTGCATCGAGCCACAACAATGCACAATGCAAACTTCCAGAACGATATGCCAGCTTTCCCATGTTGAGGTGCCGAATAAACAACACCACAGTGAAAAACACACAGAGAGAGAGAGAGAAAAACACACACACACACACACACACACACACACACACACACACACACACACACACACACACACACACACACACACACACACACAGAGACACACACACACACAGAGACATACACAGACACACACCCAAACACACACACACAGACACACACACACACACACACACACACACACAGAGACACACACACACACAGAGACATACACAGACACACACCCAAACACACACAGACAAGAATAGACAAGCTGTGTGTAGATAGAGCCTTCCCTGTAGCTCAGTTGGTAGAGCATGGTGTTTGCAACACCAGGGTTGTGGGTTTGATTCCCACGGGGGGCCAGCACAGAAAAAAAGTGTATGAAATGTATGCATTCACTACTGTAAGTCGCTCTGGATAAGAGCGTCTGCTAAATGACTAAAATGTGAAAATGTAGATGGCACAGCCAGTGAGAGCAAGGGAGGCAAACCATGGCATTTCAGGTTGCACAGCATGGTATGTTGGGATGAATATGTGAATAACAAAACCAGTCCTCTGCTTCTTCTAACACTGACCATAGAAATAGCATCAGAGCAGATCAAGCCTTGACAGGGGAATGTCCATTCTAATAATTCTGATACTGAACACAATCTGTGGAATGGTACGGCGAGACTGAATAGAATTTAGGATTGCCCAATTCTGGTCCTGGGGGGGCCGAAACAGTAGTTAATTCCACTTGCCTGGTGTCCCAGGTCTGAACTAGTATCTCCTTTTAGAGGAAGAGGATGAAAACCAGGAGCGTTTCGGCCCTCCGGGAGATGGAATTGGGTATCCCTGGAATGGATCGTACAGGCTACTTCTTTGATCTCACATTCCTACAATACCAAGTGGACAAAATCAGAAGTAATACAGCCCCCCCACCACCACCACTCAACCCCTTAACTCAGTGAAGTGAACCACTTCCTCTATTGTGCAATCCCAGTCGTCTATCTGAAAAGATCATCTCTCCTGACCTCTTGACCTCCTGAAATATAAACCACTCTGCGAAGATGCAAGGGCATCCGGAGAACCTTAGAAGTGGATATTCATGCATTTGTGTGTACCAGTAAACCATTGTTGGCGTCATGAAAGCCACTGTTACATCACAACCATTCTGGGATTAGAATACAATATTACAATAATAATAATAATAATAATAATAACTATAACAATAACAATAATAATTATAGTAATAATAATAACAATAATAATAACAATAATAACAATAATAATAACTATAACAATAACAATAATAATTATAGTAATAATAATAACAATAATAATAACTATAATAATAACAATAATAATTATAGGAATAATAATAATAATAATAACAATAATAATAACTATAACAATAACAATAATAATAACAATAATAATAACAATAATAATAACTATAATAATAACTATAATAATAACAATGATAATTATAGTAATAATAATAACAATAATAATAACTATAACAATAACAATAATAATAACTATAATAATAACTATAATAATAACAATGATAATTATAGGAATAATAATAACAATAATAACTATAATAATAACAACAACAATAACAATAATAATTATAGTAATAATAATAACAATAATAATAACAATAATAATAACAATAATAACTATAATAATAACAACAACAATAACAATAATAATTATAGTAATAATAATAACAATAATAATAACAATAATAATAACAATAATAACTATAATAATAACAACAACAATAACAATAATAATTATAGTAATAATAATAACAATAATAATAACAATAATAATAACAATAATAATAACTATAATAATAACAATAATAATAATAATAATAATAATAATAATATAACAATAATAACAATACCATAACAATAATAATAACAACAACAACAATAACAATAATAATAATAATACCAATAATAATGATAACAATAATAATAGTAATAATGAAAATAATAATAATAATAGTAATAATAATAGTAATTTAACAGGATCTCTATGATTTTGTTGAAGGTCTGTTTACATAACCCAGAGCACTGGGTTTTGGCTCATAACTTCACATTTAGATGACATGTTTTGCATGTTGTACTGGACTGAAGAACGGAGACCCGTTCATCACGTCCTTCGTCAGTTCTGAGGGTCTGTGTGGCTTTAGGGAGTGGTGACCAAACTCTACAGGAAGTGTTTGATTTCCAGGCATATTTCCCCCTCCCTCTCACTGACACAGAACATTTAGCACCAAAACCATTTAGCAAACGCCCCGATGACAGACCTTGTTTTCGTCTGAGATTGGGTTGAGAGGGGGAGGAACATTACGGTGTTCTTCTAACGTCAATCATCACATTGTCTCGGTGTGTGTGATTGGTGGAGATTTGGGATGTACACAAAGACCACACGTCCTTTCTTAGTCCCTTCATCACGTCCTTCGTCAGTTCTGAGGGTCTGTGTGGCTTTAGGGAGTGGTGACCAAAAACTCTACAGGAAGTGTTTGATTTCCAGGCAGATGATGGTGATCCTGATGCAGAGGGCTTGATATAAATCCAAACCATTCAGGGATTGAATCATTAGGATTCCTACGTTCCCCACCCCTGCTGAAGAGTTGGACGATTGTTTTCATTGAGTTCTGATGCTTTCCAGACCAAGAAGTGTACTTGCCATTTCAGTCGAAACAAAAAACATCTACTCAGATACGCACGGCCAAAACACACACACATATCTCAGAGACGTACAGATTGCAAACAACCAGCCAGTCAGCCGTGCTGCTAGCCAGACCATGCACGCACATTTACAGACTTGGTTGGTTCTGGGGTCGGTCTGGGGTTGGTTCTGGGGTCGGTTCTGGGGTTGGTTCTGGGGTCGGTCTGGGGTCGGTTCTGGGGTCGGTTCTGGGGTCGGTTCTGGGGTCGGTTCTGGGGTTGGTTCTGGGGTCGGTTATGTTGAATGGAAGTGGTGAAAACTCATCTGGAGTTGTCAAGGCCATAATAAGCCATCCATAACACTGGTCTCACACACACACACACACACACACACCATACACACACACACACACACACACACACACACACACACACACACACACACACACACACACACACACACACACACACACACACACACACACACACACACAAACTCTATCACACACACACACACACACACACACACACACACACACACACACACACACACACACTTCTGACACCCCACGAGTCAGAAGACAAAAGTGAAGTCCCAAATGCCCCCTTTTCCCAACGTAGTGCACTACTTTTGACCAGGACACATAGGGAGTAGGGTGTCTTTGTGATGCACTCAAACAGGAAGGTCATTCTCCTCAGTTTTACGAGGCGAAGAGTTTGCTTTACACTGCTGCCTTCACATAAAGACATAAAGACAAAACAACCATTTGTTTCAGGGAGACAGCTGGTGTAGAATTGGAGAGAGCTTTGCAGAGAGATGATTAGGCAGTATTTCATGGTGTCCCCTCCCTAACTGATTAGGCAGTCTTTCATGGTGTCCCCTCCCTAACTGATTAGGCAGTATTTCATGGTGTCCCCTCCCTAACTGATTAGGCAGTATTTCATGATGTCCCCTCCCTAACTGATTAGGCAGTCTTTCATGGTGTCCCCTCCCTAACTGATTAGGCAGTATTTCATGGTGTCCCCTCCCTAACTGATAAGGCAGTATTTCATGGTGTCCCCTCCCTAACTGATTAGGCAGTATTTCATGGTGTCCCCTCCCTAACTGATTAGGCAGTATTTCATGGTGTCCCCTCCCTAACTGATTAGGCAGTATTTCATGGTGTCCTCTCCCTAACTGATTAGGCAGTATTTCATGGTGTCCCCTCCCTAACTGATTAGGCAGTATTTCATGGTGTCCCCTCCCTAACTGATAAGGCAGTATTTCATGGTGTCCTCACATACTAAACTGTCCGATCTCTGGGCCCGTTTAGTTATTTACATTCATGACGTAAACTGAATAGTTTACCTCCATCCTACGTGCATCTTTTCGTATGAAAGGATGTCCTTAAGAGTTTGATCTTATTTCAGAGAGTGGTGTATTTGGTTTCCAGTATAGGTGAGTGAGGATGAATTTTTGTAAAACTGATTTACGTATGGGGCTACACAGGGGATGCACCATGTATAGGATGGTAATGATATGTCTATTCACAAAGAATCACAGGAAACCTTGACAAATGTCTTCCTCTGCCCGTCGATAGTTTATGATGTACACGTTCAGTCGGATGAATGTTTTGCCTTGAAAACAACACCCACCACTCTAGCTTACGTCGCTGTCTGATGAAAACCCCGTAACAATATTATTTGTAAAAAAAATTTAACAGTGCTTTCAGAAAGTATTCACACCCCTTTACTTTTCCAAATTTTGTTGTTACAAAAGTGGGATTAAAATGGATTAAATTGTCTTTTTTTTGTTGTCAACGATATAATCTAACGTCAACGTAGAAGAAAAATTATGAAATTATGAAAAATAAAACACTAATATATCTCGATTAGATAAGTATTCTACCCCCTGAGTCAATATACATAACCCGGACGGCGCTGGGCCAGTTGTGCGCCGCCATATGGGGCTTCTAAGGCACTGCATTACAGTGTTAGAGGCGTCACTGCAGATCCTGGTTCGATTCCAGGCTGTATCACAACCGGCCGTGATTGGGAGTCCCATAGGGCGGCGCACAATTGGCCCAGCGTCGTCCGGGTTTGGCTGGTGTAGGTCGTCATTGTAAATTAGAATTTGTTCTTATCTGACTTGCCCTAGTTAAATAAAAAATAAATACAAATGTTAGAATCCCCTTTGGCAGCGATTACATCTGTGAGTCTTTCTGGGTAAGTCTCTAAGAGCTTTTCCACACCTGTATTGTCCAACATTTGCCCATTTATTCTTTTCAAAATTCTTCAAGCTCTGTCAAGTTGATTGTTGATCGTTGCTAGACAACCATTTTCAAGTCTTGCCAAAGATTTTCAAGCAGATTTTAGTCAAAACTGTAACTCAGCCATTCAGGAACATTCACTGTCTTTTTGGTAAGCAACTCCAGTGTAGATTTGGCCTTGTTGTTTTATGTTATTGTCCTGCTGAAACGTCCGTCCCCCCCCCCCCCATCTTTTTCTCTTGTAACCTCTCTCCCTCTATTTTAGCCATCTTTGGTGATTGGACTGAGAGGGATGTAAACACAGACAGCTTGCAGCTACCAGATTTAACTATGTGTGATTCATTCACCATTACATCGCCTTTTAAAATAAAGTGAATCATCTTTGTTTCATATTCTTGTTTGTTTGTTGTAAGGAGATCCAGTAGGTAAATATGAATAGTACTGGTGACTGTATTATAATCCTATTGGTAAGGTTGACTTGAGTGAAATATTGTTACGTTTTGGTACTGTAATACTATCTGTAACTGGTCTCATCGCCTGCTGCTTGCATTTCAGTAGCTACGTTTTTTTTTTTTTTTTTATGAATTCAAATTTGTCACATGTGCTGAATAAAACAGGTGTAGACCTTAACGTGAAATGCTTACTTACAAGCCCTTAACCCACAATGCAGTTCAAGAAATAGAGCTCAGAAAATATTTACTAAATAAACTAAAGTAAAAAAAAACAAAAAAACAAGTTAACACAATAAAATAACAATAACGAGGCTATATACAGGTGGGACCGGTACCGAGTCAATGTGAGGAAGTGTACACGTTAGTCGAGGTAATTTGTACATTCTATATGTCAGTTTATTTACTTATGGCGCTGCCTACTCCTGCTGATTGGTTTTTCAAATTATAGGAGCACATTTTTTTCCCGCTTTATCTGGGACGCTAAACCAGACGAAATTAAACGTGCCTATCTATATAATGAATATGATTTGGGTGGGTTGAGATTATTTAATATAAAAAGCACTAAACCTCTCTCTGAAAGCTTCACTCATTCAAAGGTTTCATTTGAACCCTAAATGGTTCTCAAGTAGATTACTAAGAAAAGCTCATCCATTGTTTAAAAATGGCCTTTTTGCCTTTGTGCAGATTGCCATGTCTCATTTTAGATTAATTGAAAATGATACTTCTTTTCAAAGTATCTCTCTTTTTCAAACAAGCATTACAGAGCTGGATACAATTTCATCCATCTGAAAAGATAGAACAAATATTACAAAAAAATATTATGGCTGAACTCTAATGTGCTGGTTGATAAAAGAACTGTATTTGTGCAAAAGATGTTTGATAAGGGTATTTTGTTCTTAAATTATATTGTAAATTGGAATGGTAGAGTTATGTCCTTCATGGAGTTATCATAATTGTACGGGAAGGTCTGCTCAATCCAAGAGTACAACCAATTGATTACAGTATTGCCCCATAAATGGAGGAGGCGGGTGGCAGCGGGAGGAGGTAGGGAACTGGTCTGTCTGCCCATTATAAAAGGATCAAAACTGTCAGAGGAATAAAAATTGCATAAATAGGAAAGTATACCAGTTTCATTTGAGGACCAGGATGTTGACAACTGTGCTATACAAATGGCAAAATATTTGGGAAGAGATTTTTGATGTACCGATTCCATGGTACAGGGTGTATGAGTTGATTTTTAAAACAACACAAGATTCAAGACTTCGTGCTTTTCAGCTAAAATTATTATATAGAATTCTTGCCACCAACAAAATGTTGAATATTTGGGGCATAAAATCAACGAAGCTCTGCAGATTTTGTTGTGAGGATACAGAATCAATAGACCATTTATTTTGGTATTGCCCTCAGGTAGCCTGTTTCTGGTCTCAGGTCCAGGAATGGCTGAAAATGCATAGCATTGATCTAAAATTTACCCTACAAATAGCACTGTTAGGAGATCTGGAGAGACCGGGTCAGTCAATTACTAATATACTAATACTCTTAGTAGAAGTATTTATCTTCAACTCGCAATCTGTGGATTCTATTCGATTAGATAGATTGAAATTGTACGTTAAACATCACAACATAGTTGAAAGATATGTGTTGTGTAGAAACCCGAAGTGGGTGGCCAGCAGAGATAGACGGGATGGGCTGAGGGAAGCTGAGGGTTGGGATGGGTTGAAACAGGAAGTGGGTGGCCAGCAGAGATAGATGGGATGGGCTGAGGGAAGCTGAGGGTTGGGATGGGTTGAAACAGGAAGTGGTTGGCCAGCAGAGATAGACGGGATGGGCTGAGGGAAGCTGAGGGTTGGGATGTGGAATTGGAGACAAGTGGGAGTGGAGTTGTTGTGTGAGAGAGAGAATGATGGTCAAAGATAAAACCTTTTTTTTTTAAAGTCAAATAAAACAATATAAAAAGTACATTTGAATGACACTAAGTGGCAGTGTTTTTACAACTAATGCCGGTTTGCCTGAGGCTGATGCCGTGCAGGTGTTTGTACACATGCATATACACACACTCGCATTCAAATAAACACATACAAGAACACACACACATACATGTAATAGTGCCAGACATGCACACAAACATATACAGCTGGCATTGCTGTTATGATTTCAGTTGTCCTTGATGTCCTTTGTTTTAAATGTATTTATTTATTTATTTATTTATTTTTGCGTTGTTGTTTGCTGTTTTCTTCTGTCTTTTCCTTTTGTCTCTTTAGTTCATTCTCTTGGTTGTTGGTGCATTGTGGGGGTTCTTGGGGGAATGGAATTCATTTTATTTTTAATTTTTTTTCTTGGGGGACTGTGGGGGGGGATCTTGGAGGGTTGAGGGACAGCTATTGGGGAACTGTGGGGGGGATCTTGGAGGGTTGAGGGAGAAGCTATTGGGGAACTGTGGGGGGGATCTTGGAGGGTTGAGGGACAGCTATTGGGGAACTGTGGGGGGGATCTTGGAGGGTTGAGGGACAGCTATTGGGGAACTGTGGGGGGGATCTTGGAGGGTTGAAGGACAGCTATTGGGGAACTGTGTGGGGGGGATCTTGGAGGGTTGAAGGACAGCTATTGGGGAACTGTGGGGGTGATCTTGGAGGGTTGAGGGACAGCTATTGGGGAACTGTGGGGGGGATCTTGGAGGGTTGAGGAACAGCTATTGGGGAACTGTGGGGGGGATCTTGGAGGGTTGAGGGAGCAGCTATTGGGGAACTGTGGGGGGGGGGGGATCTTGGAGGTTTGAGGGACAGCTATTGGGGAACTGTGGGGGGATCTTGGAGGGTTGAAGGACAGCTATTGGGGAACTGTGGGGGGGGATCTTGGAGGGTTGAGGGACAGCTATTGGGGAACTGTGGGGGGGATCTTGGAGGGTTGAGGGACAGCTATTGGGGAACTGTGGGGGGGATCTTGGAGGGTTGAGGGACAGCTATTGGGGAACTGTGTGGGGGGGATCTTGGAGGGTTGAGGGGCAGCTATTGGGGAACTGTGGGGGGGGATCTTGGAGGGTTGAGGGACAGCTATTGGGGAACTGTGGGGGGGATCTTGGAGGGTTGAGGGAGAAGCTATTGGGGAACTGTGGGGGGGATCTTGGAGGGTTGAGGGACAGCTATTGGGGAACTGTGGGGGGGATCTTGGAGGGTTGAGGGACAGCTATTGGGGAACTGTGGGGGGGATCTTGGAGGGTTGAAGGACAGCTATTGGGGAACTGTGTGGGGGGGATCTTGGAGGGTTGAAGGACAGCTATTGGGGAACTGTGGGGGGGATCTTGGAGGGTTGAGGGACAGCTATTGGGGAACTGTGGGGGGGATCTTGGAGGGTTGAGGAACAGCTATTGGGGAACTGTGGGGGGGATCTTGGAGGGTTGAGGGAGCAGCTATTGGGGAACTGTGGGGGGGGGGGATCTTGGAGGTTTGAGGGACAGCTATTGGGGAACTGTGGGGGGATCTTGGAGGGTTGAAGGACAGCTATTGGGGAACTGTGGGGGGGGGATCTTGGAGGGTTGAGGGACAGCTATTGGGGAACTGTGGGGGGGATCTTGGAGGGTTGAGGGACAGCTATTGGGGAACTGTGGGGGGGATCTTGGAGGGTTGAGGGACAGCTATTGGGGAACTGTGTGGGGGGGATCTTGGAGGGTTGAGGGACAGCTATTGGGGAACTGTGGGGGGGATCTTGGAGGGTTGAGGGACAGCTATTGGGGAACTGTGGGGGGGATCTTGAAGGGTTGAGGGAGCAGCTATTGGGGAACTGTGGGGGGGATCTTGGAGGGTTGAAGGACAGCTATTGGGGAACTGTGGGGGGGGGATCTTGGAGGGTTCAGGTTAATGTTTTTTGGCCTGGTGGGAGATCTGTCAACGTGCCCTTGAGCAGGGCATTGACCCTGGATGCTTCTGTGTGTCGCTCTGAATGGGAATCTGTTGGATGACTGGTATGATGTAGCAAGTATATTGCAAGTATATTGTATGTTTTGGATATTCCACGAAAAAATTATTATATATATATATATATAAAATCATAAAATAAAAAATATGTACATTCTAGTCCTTAGAAAACTGTGCAGTATCTCACATTTTTTTATGTATTATTTCTTACATTGTTAACCCAAAAAACCTTAAGTGTTATTACATACAGCAGGGAAGAACTATTGGATATCAGAGATGTCAACATTACCAGCACAACCAGCACTACGACCAGGAATACGACTTTCCCAAAGCGGAACCTTTGTCTGCACCTCCCAGGGCATTTGAACTGATTCTAAAGGCCAACCAGTCTTCTAGTGAGGCTTCGGATGCGCGCACACACCACCCACCGCTTCCCAGTATATTACTCGCTAATGTCCAGTCCCTAGTTAACAAAGTCAACGAAATAGGGGCAAGAGTTGCTTTCCAAAGAGATATC
This sequence comes from Salmo salar, assembly GCF_965601325.2. NCBI lineage: Eukaryota > Metazoa > Chordata > Actinopteri > Salmoniformes > Salmonidae > Salmo > Salmo salar. The sequence goes on from NC_138314.1 coordinate 46,137,506, forward strand.
CAGGATTGTAACATACTCTGTTTCACGGAAACATGGCTAGCTCGGGAGATGCTGTCGGAGTCCATATAGCCAACGGGATTTTCAGTGCATCGCGTGCCGACAGGAATAAACATTTCTCCGGTAAGAAGAAGGACAGGGGTCTATGTTTCATGATTAACGACTCATGGTGTAATTGTAACAACATACAGGAACTCAAGTCCTTTTGTTCACCTGACATAGAATTCCTCACAATCAAATGCCGACCGTATTATCTCCCAAGAGAACACTCCTCTGTTATCGTCACAGCCGTGTATATCCCCGCAAGCGGATACCAAGACAGCCATCAAGGAACTTCACTGGACTTTATGCAAACTGGAAACAATATATCCTGAGGCTACATTTATTGTAGCTGGGGATTTTAACAAAGCTAATTTGAGAACAAGGTTACCTAAATTCTATCAGCATATCGATTGCAGTACACGAGTCGAGTAACATGCTCGACCATTGCTATTCTAACTTCTGCGATGCATACCAGGCCCTCCCCGCCCTCCTTTTGGCAAATCTCACCATGATTCCGTTTGTTGCCTCTCTCCTATAGGCAGAAACTAAAACAGGAAGCGACCATTCTTAGGTCTATCCAACGCTGGTCCGACCAATCGGATTCAACGCTTCAAGATTGCTTCGATCACGTGGACTGGGATATGTTCCAGGTAGCCTCAGATAACAACGTTGACCTATATGCTGACTCGGTGAGCGAGTTTATAAGAACGTTTATAGGAGATGTTGTACCCACTGTGACTATTAAAGCCTACCCTAACCAGAAACCATGGATTGAAGGCAGCATTCGCTCAAAACTGAAAGTACGTACCACCGCATCTAAGCTAAAAACGAATGTAGCTAGCTAGCTACTGTTGCTAAGATGCAAGAGAGTGGCTAGGTTTCAGTTTTGCATCACAGTTCGGTACATAGAACAGGTAGGTCTCCAATGAGGACATGCTGTATTTTTCACTTTGAATGAGACTGTATGATCTGTAATCCTAATTCTGTCCATCTTTTTCTGTTTCTCTTTCAACAATAATGAAATATTAGCTTGTTAGCACCCATGTAGTTAGTTAGCTTTCCTTCATAATTTGCTGTAAAAGACAGCAGACAAAATCTTGCTTTTAATTACATCAACACTTTTTTCAGAAATTCAAACGGCAAGCACTTCTGATGTGTAATCAACTTAGTGGAATTAAATGTCTTAAATGTCTTCTTAGAGAATACCTATGTTAGAATGCAACAATTTTATACATCCTTCCAGCAAGAAAACTAGCGAGCGAATCGTGGTACCATCTGCTGACCATACATTTTTACATTTTAGTCATTTAGCAGACGCTCTTATCCAGAGCGACTTACAGTAGTGAATGCATACATTTCATTAAAAAAAAAAATTCTGTGCTGGTCCCCCGTGGGAATCGAACCCACAACCCTGGTGTGGCAAACACCATGTTCTACCAACTGAGCTACAGGGAATTGAGTTCTCAACCGGTGTGCCAAATTTAATTCCGTAATACTATAGAGTATTCCCTGTAGCTCAGTTGGTAGAGCATGGTGTTTACAACGCCAGGGTTGTGGGTTCGATTCCCACGGGGGGCCAGCACAGAATTTTTTTTTTTAAAAATCTATGAAATTGTATGAAATGTATGCATTCACTACTGTAAGTCGCTCTGGATAAGAGCGTCTGCTAAGAGCGTCTGCTAAGAGCGTCTGCTAAATTACTAAATGACTAAAATGTAAAATGTAAATGTGTTCACAGAGAAATGAGGAGGGGAAAAACTCACTTTAACATGGCATTGCTGGCTCAAAACCTACTATAGACGCGGCGATCGTACAATGCACCACATACAGTAAATATTCTGATGATTACAATTCAGTGGAGGCTGCTGTGGGGAGGACGGCTCATAATAATGTCTGGAACGGAGTAAACGGAATGGAATCAAATTCATCAAGCACATGCTTTCCATGGTTTCCATGTGTTTGATGCCATTCCATTCACTCCATTCCAGACATTATTATGAGCTGTCCTCCCCTCAGCAGCCTTCACTGTTAAATTTCAAATGTTGTATGATGATAGATGTGTTTTTATGACACTAAAGCATCTTTGGGTCCTTAAAAAGTGCAATAGAAAACCCATGTAGTGTTATTATCTTTGTTCATACCGTGAGCTTTGCACGAACTGAACTTAATTTCCCCTCATTTCACACAGCCAGATCAGACACAGCTAGGCGAGCGTGGGCGCTAGCTTTACTGACGAGGAGAACAATATCAAGAGAAGAAAGAAATCCCAAATAATCAATAATCAATCCACAAAGCACCAACAGCTCATTGGAGTTAAGCCCCAAGCAGTGATATCATGTGCCCATGCTTCCTCTGGCTGCGGATGGTACTCTGGGACTGCATCCCAAATAGCCCCCCCCCCCCCCTTATTCCCTTAATAGTGCACTACTATCGTGTGCCTGTGCCCTCTCCTCTGGTGATCACTCCGGGGGTGCGTCCCAAATGGTATCCTATTCTCTTTATAGTGCACTATACAGGAAATATGGTGCCATCTGGGACTCATCTCATGCGTCCTCCCCTCTAACACTCTGGCAGTCCCTACGAGAGAGATAGAGAGCATAAAGAGCAGCTAGCTAGCCTATAGTTGGTCTGGCATGTGTTAACATAATCTCCGGGTATGTGACTTCACACATAAGGACACGCTGACTGAAAATATAGGCAGATTTCACTTCTGTTGTAAAGAATGAGACACGTGTGACGTCCTATGACTTGTCCTTAGGATAACGAACAACAAGAAAAAAAACAGGGGACTTCGATCATCTCCTCCAATTGCATCTTTCGGTTAGTCAGTGATGGGGAAGGAGTGGTGGGGAAGGAGTGGTGGGGAAGGAGTGATGGGGAAGGTGTGATGGGGAAGGAGTGGTGGGGAAGGAGTGGTGGGGAAGGAGTGGTGGGGAAGGAGTGGTGGGGAAGGAGTGGTGGGGAAGGAATGATGATGAAGGAGTGTTGGGAAAGGAGTGGTGGGGAAGGTGTGGTGGGGAAGGTGTGGTGGGGAAGGAGTGATGGGGAAGGAGTGGTGGGGAAGGAGTGATGGGGAAGGAGTGATGGGGAAGGAGTGGTGGGGAAGGAGTGGTGGGGAAGGTGTGATGGGGAAGGAGTGGTGGGGAAGGAGTGATGGGGAAGGAGTGGTGGGGAAGGAGTGGTGGGGAAGGAGTGGTGGGGAAGGAATGATGATGAAGGAGTGTTGGGAAAGGAGTGGTGGGGAAGGTGTGGTGGGGAAGGAGTGGTGGGGAAGGAGTGGTGGGGAAGGAGTGGTGGGGAAGGAGTGGTGGGGAAGGTGTGGTGGGGAAGGAGTGATGGGGAAGGTGTGATGGGGAAGGAGCGGTGGGAAGGAGTGATGGGGAAGGAGTGGTGGGGAAGGAGTGATGGGGAAGGTGTGATGGGGAAGGAGTGATGATGAAGGAGTGGTGGGGAATGTGTGGTGGGGAAGGAGTGGTGGGGAAGGAGTGATGATGAAGGAGTGGTGGGGAAGGTGTGGTGGGGAAGGTGTGGTGGGGAAGGTGTGGTGGGGAAGGAGTGGTGGGGAAGGAGTGATGATGAAGGAGTGGTGGGGAAGGAGTGGTGGGGAAGGTGTGGTGGGGAAGGTGTGATGGGGAAGGAGTGGTGGGGAAGGTGTGGTAGGGAAGGAGTGGTGGGGAAGGTGTGATGGGGAAGGAGTGGTGGGGAAGGAGTGGTGGGGAAGGTGTGGTGGGGAAGGTGTGGTGGGGAAGGAGTGATGATGAAGGAGTGGTGGGGAATGTGTGGTGGGGAAGGAGTGGTGGGGAAGGAGTGATGATGAAGGAGTGGTGGGGAAGGTGTGGTGGGGAAGGTGTGGTGGGGAAGGAGTGGTGGGGAAGGAGTGATGATGAAGGAGTGGTGGGGAAGGAGTGGTGGGGAAGGTGTGGTGGGGAAGGTGTGGTGGGGAAGGAGTGGTGGGGAAGGAGTGATGATGAAGGTGTGGTGGGAAAGGAGTGGTGGGGAAGGTGTGGTGGGGAAGGTGTGGTGGGGAAGGAGTGGTGGGGAAGGAGTGGTGGGGAAGGAGTGGTGGGGAAGGAGTGGTGGGGAAGGTGTGGTGGGGAAGGAGTGATGGGGAAGGTGTGATGGGGAAGGAGCGGTGGGAAGGAGTGATGGGGAAGGAGTGGTGGGGAAGGTGTGGTGGGGAAGGTGTGGTGGGGAAGGAGTGATGATGAAGGAGTGGTGGGGAATGTGTGGTGGGGAAGGAGTGGTGGGGAAGGAGTGATGATGAAGGAGTGGTGGGGAAGGTGTGGTGGGGAAGGTGTGGTGGGGAAGGAGTGGTGGGGAAGGAGTGATGATGAAGGAGTGGTGGGGAAGGAGTGGTGGGGAAGGTGTGGTGGGGAAGGTGTGGTGGGGAAGGTGTGATGGGGAAGGAGTGGTGGGGAAGGAGTGGTGGGGAAGGTGTGGTGGGGAAGGTGTGGTGGGGAAGGAGTGATGATGAAGGAGTGGTGGGGAATGTGTGGTGGGGAAGGAGTGGTGGGGAAGGAGTGATGATGAAGGAGTGGTGGGGAAGGTGTGGTGGGGAAGGTGTGGTGGGGAAGGAGTGGTGGGGAAGGAGTGATGATGAAGGAGTGGTGGGGAAGGAGTGGTGGGGAAGGAGTGGTGGGGAAGGAGTGGTGGGGAAGGAGTGATGATGAAGGTGTGGTGGGAAAGGAGTGGTGGGGAAGGTGTGGTAGGGAAGGAGTGGTGGGGAAGGTGTGGTAGGGAAGGAGTGGTGGGGAAGGAGTGGTGGGGAAGGTGTGGTGGGGAAGGTGTGATGGGGAAGGTGTGATGGGGAAGGTGTGGTGGGGAAGGAGTGGTGGGGAAGGTGTGGTAGGGAAGGAGTGGTGGGGAAGGAGTGGTGGGGAAGGTGTGGTAGGGAAGGAGTGGTGGGGGGGTTCTCTGGTCGTTGTGGGGAGGAAGGGGGATGTAAGGGGAGACTCAGGGGATGGATGGATGGGTGGGAGGGAGGGAGGGAGGGGAACTGATAAGCAACCGTAGTTGCTGCATGGGATGGGAGGAATGGAAGAATGGCCCTGGGAGGGGATGACTGCGGTTTTACAGACTCCTAACCAATTGTGCTATTTTGTTTGTTGACCGAACTCAATGAGCTGTATAAAGCCATAAGCAAACAAGAAAATGCTCATCCAGAAGTGGGGCTCCTAGTGGTCGGGGACTTTAATGCAGACAAACTTAAATCAATTTGACCTAATTTCTACCAGATTGTCACATGTGCAACCAGAGGTAAAAGTATTCTAGACCACCTTTACTCCACACAAAGAGACGCGTACAAAGCTCTCCATCGCCCTCCATTTGGAAAACCTGACCGTAATTCTATCCTCCTGATTCCTGCTTATAAGCAAAAACTAAAGCAGGGCGTACCAGTGACTCTCACAATATGGAAGTGATCAGATGATGCGGATGCTAAGCTACAGGACTGTTTTGCTAGTACAGACTGGAATGTATTCTGGTATTCATCCAATGGCATTGAGGAGTATACCACCTCAGTCACCGGCTTCATCAATAAGTGCATCGATGATGTCGTCCCCACCGTACGTACATATCCGAACCAGAAGGTATGGATGACAGGCAACATCCACACCGAGCTAAAGGCTATATCTGCCGCCCTGCAAGGAGCAGGACACTAATCCAGATGCTTATAAGAAATCCCACTATGCCCTCAGACAAACCATCAAACAGGCAAAGCGTCAATACAGGACTAAGATTGAAACCTACTACAACGCTCGGATGCTCGTTAGATGTGGCAGGGTTTGCAAACTATTACAGATTACAAAGGGAAACCCAGTCGCGAGCTGCCCAGTGACGGAAGCCTACCAGACGGGCTAAATGCATTTTATGCTCGCTTCGAGGCAAGCGACACTGAAGCATGCATGAGAGCACCAGCTGTTCTGGATGACTATGTGATCATGCTCTTCGCAGCCGATGTGAGCAAGACCTTTAAACAGGTCAACATTCACAAGGCCGCGGGGCCAGACGGATTACCAGGGAGTGTACTCAGAGCATGCGCAGACCAACTGGCAAGTGTCTTCACTGACATTTTCAACCTCTCATTGACCGAGACTGTAATACCTACATGTTTCAAGCAGACCACCATCGTCCCTGTGCCCAAGAAACAAAGGTAACCTGCCTAAATGACTTACCCCCGTAACACTCACGTCTGTAGCCATGAAGTGTTTGAAAGGCTGGTCATTGCTCACATCAACACCATCATCCCAGAAACACTAGATCCACTTCAATTTGCATAGCACCCCAACAGATCCACAGATGAAGCAATCTCAATCACACTCCACACTGCCCTTTCCCATCTGGAGGAAAGGAATGTGAGAATGTTGTTCATTGACTACAGCTCAGCGTTCAACACCATAGTGTCCACAAAGCTCATCACTAAGCTAAGGACCCTGGGACTAAACACCTCCCTCTGCAACTGGATCCTTGACTTCCTTACGGGCCGCTCCCAGGTGGTAAGGGTAGGGAATAAAACATCTGCCACGCTGATCCTCAACACGGGGGATCCTCAGGGGTGTATGCTTAGTCCCCTCATGTACTCCCTGTTCACCCACGACTGCGTGGCCAAGCACGACTCCAACACCATCATTAAGTTTGCTGACGACACAACGGTGCTAGGCCTGATCACCGACAATGATGAGACAGCCCATAGGGAGGAGGTCATAGACCTGGAAGTGTGGTGCCAGGACAACAACCTCTCCCTCAAGGTGAGCAAGACAAAGGAGATGACCGAATATGTCCTCTTCACATCGACGGGGCTGTATTGGAGCGAGTTAGAGACTTTCAAGACCCTTGGTGTCCACATCACCAACTATCATGGTCCAAACACACCAAGAAAGTCTCAAAGAGGGCACAACATCGCCTTTTCCCCCTCAGGAGACTGAAAAGATTTGGCATGGGTCCCCAGATCCTCAATAAGTTCTACAGCTGCACCATCGAGAGCATCCTCACCGGTTGCATCACCGCCTGGTATGGTAACTGCTCGGCACTCGGCCTTAAGGCTCTACAGAGGGTAGTGGTTATGGCCCAGTACATCACTGGGGCCAAGCTTCCTGCCATCCAGGACCTATATACCAGACGGTGTCAGAGGAAGGCCTTAAAAATTGTCAAAGACTCCAGCCACCCTAGTCATAGACTGTTCCCTCTGCTACCGCAAGGCAAGTGGTACCGGAGCGCCAAGTCTAGGTCCAAAAGGCTCCTTAACAGCTTCTACCCCCAAGCCACAAGACTGCAGGAACAATTAATCAAATGACCACCCAGACTATATGCATTGGAACCCCCCCTCCACCCTTGCTACTCGCTGTTTACTACCCCTTTACCCCTACTTACATGTAAAAATGACCTCGACTAACATGTACCCCTCCACAATGACTCTGTACCGGTACCCCCTGTATATAGCCTCCACATTGACTCTGTACCAGTACCCCCTGTATATAGCCTCCACACTGACTCTGTACCGGTACCCCCTGTATATAGCCTCCACATTGACTCTGTACCGGTACCCCCTGTATATAGCCTCCACATTGACTCTGTACCGGTACCCCCTGTATATAGCCTCCACATTGACTCTGTACCGGTACCCCCTGTATATAGCCTCCACATTGACTCTGTACCGGTACCCCCTGTATATAGCCTCCACATTGACTCTGTACCGGTACCCCCTGTATATAGCCTCCACATTGACTCTGTACCGGTACCCCCTGTATATAGCCTCCACATTGACTCTGTACCGGTACCCCCTGTATATAGCCTCCACACTGACTCTGTACCGGTACCCCCTGTATATAGCCTCCACACTGACTCTGTACCGGTACCCCCTGTATATAGCCTCCACATTGACTCTGTACCGTAACACCCTGTATATAGCCTCCACATTGACTCTGTACCGGTACCCCCTGTATATAGCCTCCACATTGACTCTGTACCGGTACCCCCTGTATATAGCCTCCACATTGACTCTGTACCGGTACCCCCTGTATATAGCCTCCACATTGACTCAGTACCGGTACCCCCTGTATATAGCCTCCACATTGACTCTGTACCGGTACCCCCTGTATATAGCCTCCACATTGACTCTGTACCAGTACCCCCTGTATATAGCCTCCACATTGACTCTGTACCGGTACCCCCTGTATATAGCCTCCACACTGACTCTGTACCGGTACCCCCTGTATATAGCCTCCACATTGACTCTGTACCGGTACCCCCTGTATATAGCCTCCACATTGACTCTGTACCGGTACCCCCTGTATATAGCCTCCACATTGACTCTGTACCGGTACCCCCTGTATATAGCCTCCACATTGACTCTGTACCAGTACCCCCTGTATATAGCCTCCACATTGACTCTGTACCGGTACCCCCTGTATATAGCCTCCACATTGACTCTGTACCAGTACCCCCTGTATATAGCCTCCACATTGACTCTGTACCGGTACCCCCTGTATGTAGCCTCCACATTTGACTCTGTACCGGTACCCCCTGTATATAGCCTCCACATTGACTCGGTACCGGTACCCCCTGTATATAGCCTCCACATTGACTCTGTACCGGTACCCTGTATATAGCCTCCACATTGACTCTGTACCAGTACCCCCTGTATATAGCCTCCACATTGACTCTGTACCGTAATACCCTGTATATAGCCTCCACATTGACTCTGTACCGTAATACCCTGTATATAGCCTCCACATTGACTCTGTACCGGTACCCCCCTGTATATAGCCTCCACATTGACTCTGTACCGGTACCCCCTGTATATAGCCTCCACATTGACTCTGTACCGTAACACCCTGTATATAGCCTCCACATTGACTCTGTACCGTAACACCCTGTATATAGCCTCCACATTGACTCTGTACCGTAACACCCTGTATATAGCCTCCACATTGACTCTGTACCGTAACACGCTGTATATAGCCTCCACATTGACTCTGTACCGTAATACCCTGTATATAGCCTCCACATTGACTCTGTACCGTAACACCCTGTATATAGTCTCCACATTGACTCTGTACCGTAACACCCTGTATATAGCCTCCACATTGACTCTGCACCGTAATACCCTGTATATAGCCTCCACATTGACTCTGTACCGTAATACCCTGTATATAGCCTCCACATTGACTCTGTATCGGTACCCCCTGTATATAGCCTCCACATTGACTCTGTACCGGTACCCCCTGTATATAGCCTCCACATTGACTCTGTACCGGTACCCTGTATATAGCCTCCACATTGACTCTGTACCAGTACCCCCTGTATATAGCCTCCACATTGACTCTGTACCGTAATACCCTGTATATAGCCTCCACATTGACTCTGTACCGTAATACCCTGTATATAGCCTCCACATTGACTCTGTACCGGTACCCCCTGTATATAGCCTCCACATTGACTCTGTACCGGTACCCTGTATATAGCCTCCACATTGACTCTGTACCGGTACCCCCTGTATATAGCCTCCACATTGACTCTGTACCGTAACACCCTGTATATAGCCTCCACATTGACTCTGTACCGTAACACCCTGTATATAGCCTCCACATTGACTCTGTACCGTAACACCCTGTATATAGCCTCCACATTGACTCTGTACCGTAACACCCTGTATATAGCCTCCACATTGACTCTCTACCGTAATACCCTGTATATAGCCTCCACATTGACTCTGTACCGTAACACCCTGTATATAGTCTCCACATTGACTCTGTACCGTAACACCCTGTATATAGCCTCCACATTGACTCTGTACCGTAATACCCTGTATATAGCCTCCACATTGACTCTGTACCGTAATACCCTGTATATAGCCTCCACATTGACTCTGTATCGGTACCCCCTGTATATAGCCTCCACATTGACTCTGTACCGTAACACCCTGTATATAGCCTCCACATTGACTCTGTACCGTAACACCCTGTATATAGCCTCCACATTGACTCTGTACCGTAATACCCTGTATATAGCCTCATTTGAGTTATTTTAATGTGTTACCTTTTTTTATCTTTTTTTTAACTTCAGTTGAGGCGGTAAATGGGGTCTGAGGGGAATGAGTTGGAAGGGAGCCTTTTGTGTTTATTTTCCTTGCATACCAAATATTACTAAACTGTTGATATTGATCCATGTCTTTGAATGCATTTCTTTGATTGGTATTTTGTTCTTTCAAGTGACAGCACACAGGTACAAGAAAATATGTGAAAATATGAAATGCAAATATAATAATTGAATATATCTGAATTAATGTGACTTTGAGTGTTGTACCTGTAACCACGGGCGGATCAGAAGGAAGTCCACCGTTTTATCACAACCAATCAGAAAGTACCACGTTTAACCACAGCCAATCAGAATGAAGTTAAGGAGGAAGTGACTCACCCTTTTGTTGTCATATATTGGCTTCTCATTGGTCAACGTCCCAAATATTGTGGGCTGAAAGGGAGAAGAAAAAAAATTCTGATTGCATTCAAGTTGAATGGACCAAATATCAATTACCTATGTTTCAAGTGATTGACATATGCATATCATATACTGTTCCCATAATGATGACTACTGTTTTATCAACAACCTGAAAAACAAATCAAAAGGAGAACACTCTTCATATAGTTAAAAAAAAAAAAAGGCCTTTATTATGATGGCATGTTCAATAGACAAAATCTTTAAAACTCTGATGTGTTTTTACATGGCCTTCGTCAGGGACTACGGAGAAGAAGAAAGAAAAAAAAAAAGAATTTCTCTCAGAAATCTCCTCCATGCAGGAAAAAAAGGTGCTTATGTTTCTGTACTCATTGCTATTCTAGGCCAGGCTGCGTGCCAACACAGTTCATTATATGCTTGGTTAGGTGTTATATGCTTGGTTAGGTGTTCTCGGCTTTGTTATCCTAATCCAGTTGTCTGTCTCTGCATCCGTAAGACCCATGGAGACAGAATGTATTATGTTGTACTATATGAATCTTTGGAGTTTAACTTTGGGAGGGGGATTGCAGTCACAGCCACTTGGTGTGGGTGGGACCTATTACCTATATATAGTGCACTACTTTAGACCAGGGTCTATAGGGAATAGGGTGCATTACTTTAGACCAGGGCCTATAGAGCTATGGTAAAACATAGTGCACTACTTTAGACCAGGGTCTATAGAGCTATGGTAAAACATAGTGCACTACTTTTGACCAGGGCCTATAGGGAATAGGGTGCACTACTTTAGACCAGGGATCTTTCATTGTCCTGCTTCATCCTCGTTCTCTAGATAAAACTCGAACCGCTCTGCTCACAGCGATCTTCAGGGTTTGATCAGTAAAATCCCTCCATCTTCTGTAAGAAGGTGTAAGAGGATTATGTACTGTATATGTTAAGACCGTTCGCTGGTCAGGACGACCAGGAAAGTCATTTCCTGTTTCAATCTGGTCTGTCATCGGGGGGTCTGGTCGAGTGGTCGTGCTGCTGACCTTGTATAACTCCCAGCATGCATCCCAAATGGCACTCGCTTCCCTATATAGTTGTTTTACCATGGCTCTATAGGCCCTGGTCTAAAGTAGTGCACTATGTTTTACCATGGCTCTATAGGCCCTGGTCTAAAGTAGTGCACTATGTTTTACCATGGCTCTATAGGCCCTGGTCTAAAGTAGTGCACTATGTTTTACCATGGCTCTATAGGCCCTGGTCTAAAGTAGTGCACTATGTTTTACCATGGCTCTATAGGCCCTGGTCTAAAGTAGTGCACTATGTTTTACCATGGCTCTATAGGCCCTGGTCTAAAGTAGTGCACTATGTTTTACCATGGCTCTATAGGCCCTGGTCTAAAGTAGTGCACTATGTTTTACCATGGCTCTATAGGCCCTGGTCTAAAGTAGTGCACTATGTTTTACCATGGCTCTATAGACCCTGGTCTAAAGTAGTGCACTATGTTTTACCATGGCTCTATAGACCCTGGTCTAAAGTAGTGAACCCTATTCCCTATAGTTCCTGGTCTAAAGTAGTGCACTATGTTTAACCATAGCTCTATAGACCCTGGTCTAAAGTAGTGCACCCTATTCCCTATAGACCCTGGTCTAAAGTAGTGCACCCTATTCCCTATAGACCCTGGTCCCTTTATAGTCCACTACTTTTGACCAGGGCTGCACATAACGTCCATCTATAGGGCCCGTAGGGCTCTGGTCAAAAGTAGTTCATTGTATAGGGAATAGGGTGCCATTTGGGGCAAAACGATTGTCCCTCTTCTCTCACTTCTAGTTCGTATGTTCTCTTCTCTCGACTCTCCACTTTAACCTCTCCACTTTAACCTGTAGCCTGTATGAGCCCTTTGGGAATGGACAGGGGTTCCTCATAGAGGGCAGTGGTCTGTACTGATCTGGAGCTCATGACCCCACTAAAGCAGTGATTCTCACCCAGGGGTTATGTATTGTATACATCTATCCATAGGGGGTACTTGAGAAGATTTGTGAGTCCAGAGGCCTAATGATAAGTTGCCATTGAAGGGGTAGGCTACATGGGAACCACTGCCCAATAACAGTAACATCTCTGACCTTGCTAGTTAATGGCCAGGGAGCATACAGCCAGTCCAGTGCTGCAGGCGAAGTACCTAGTCTCTCCCATTTCAGACTTATTAGTAATGAATAAGCTGAGAAGAGGCCAAGTCCTATAAAACATTTATGGGGCTGTACTGGATTTGAACAGGACTCAGCAGAAAGCTGGGGATGTGTTCCCTATGGCCCTTGGGTAAAAGTAAGGCACTCGATCAGAAAAATGGGTAACATTTGGTATGTAACCTGGGTCTTTTTTTCGAAATGATGCTAAAACGGTCGTTTTTGAGTTCGTTCTGGAATCAGACGCGGTTCGCCCTGCATGATGAAAGGCCTCGCTACAAATTCTGGAAATGAAATGTGAAGATTTAACGTAGACTGGACCAATACTAATACACATTTACACTGTGTCCCTTGTGTTCACCAACCAGAACACACTGCACTTAAATGAATCGCTTCTACTTTCCTAAGACGTGGGCATGTTTCCGAAACAGTCCCCTATATATATAGTTCATTACCAAATAATGCTCTGATCAGAAGTAGTGAATATGGTGTCATTTCAGACTCACACATGTCTTTGTTTCAACCCAGAGACCGACCACACATTACATAGTTGGGTTCACTGCTGTAGCCGGTAGCTACGAGCCGAAGATAAGAGGATTGATTTATGATTTATACCTCTTGAGTATCGTGTTACTGCTTGTGATCTCCGGATGACCTTTTTTTCAGAACCTCGTGAGTGTTCTAGAACGCTCTGTTCCATTGGCGTGAGTGAACACGGCGTAGAATCTAACGGTGTTCCTAGTGTTCTGACCAACAAACCCAAGGGAGGGAACACAGATGGTCGTTGCCTTGATTACAGTCGCTACAGAAACCGCTGCAGCACAGTGAGTGAATGAACTGCCAGTGACCTCTCTCGGTGCGCTTTGTGGTTGTTGACAAACAAAAACGGCAACCTCTGCCCTTTCGCCTTTTGTTCTCCCTGACCTTAAGTAATTAGGGTTATTAGCCCTGAATGTTAAAGCATTGTCTTTTTTTTTTTTTTGGTCAAATGTCAATAAAGGTTTTGGTGATAAAAAAAAAAAAAAGGACAAACTCATTCCATTTGGTGATTGGACTGAATTTTCTTTCCTCAGACGGACATCTGGAAGACGCTTGCCACCAGGAGGAGACCTAAGAAAAATTCTACAAACCCATGATGGAATGGTACAATAGCGTTGAATACCTTGTGATTCCCAGCCTCTCTACAACATCAACATGCCGCGACACCAAATCATTTCAACAGTCAGAACCACAGGAAAGGGATTACAAGGTTGTATGTACGGTCGTGTCAAATCAAAGGCGTTGGGAGGAAGAAAATTGAATGATAAACTGTCATATCTAAACAGATACAGTTATCGATGTTGTCGTTTTGCTTCGTCCTAAATGGCACCCTATTCCCTTTATAGTGCTCAACTATAGGGCTCTGGTCAAAAGTAGTGCACTATGTAGGGAATAGGGTGCCATAAGGCTCTGGTCAAAAGTAGTGCACTATGTAGGGAATAGGGTGCCATAGGGCTCTGGTCAAAAGTAGTGCACTATGTAGGGAATAGGGTGCCATAAGGCTCTGGTCTAAAGTAGTGCACTATGTAGGGAATAGGCTGCCATAAGGCTCTGGTCAAAAGTAGTGCACTATGTAGGGAATATGGGTGCCATGTAAGTCCTGGGTGAGAATGATTAATTCATTCTTAGGAACTGAAGATGACGCCATAATCAGAGAAAAGCAATAATCCTTGAAGTACCTTTATGGTTTTGAGTTGACCTTCAAGTACCTTTAGTCGCAAAAACGGCATAAAATCACTTATTTATAGGTTAAAAGGATTGAGCATTCACGCTCCCTGCCTGAATATAAAGAGAACTGGGCCCACGTTTTGAGACATTAGCTGTAGGAATCTAAAGAGAACTGGGCCCAGGTACTGAGACGTTAGCTGTAGGAATCTAGAGAGAACTGGGCCCAGGTACTGAGACGTTAGCTGTAGTAATCTAAAGAGAACTGGGCCCAGGTTTTGAGATGTTAGCTGTAGTAATATAAAGAGAACTGGGCCCAAGTTTTGAGACGTTAGCTGTAGGAATCTAGAGAGAACTGGGCCCAGGTTTTGAGACGTTAGCTGTAGTAATATAAAGAGAACTGGGCCCAGGTATTCAGACGTTAGCTGGCACCCTATATACTGTAGGGCACTAATTTTGATCAGAGCCCATAGCCACAAGTTGTGCACTATATAGGGAAGACGATTCCATTTGGGATGCTGTCATTGACCTCCATCAGTAGGACATGTAGCCATTCCTGCAAACAAATGTCACTGTAATAATTAGGGTTGCAAAACTTCGAGAACTTTTAAATAAATTCCCTGGTTTTCCTGAAATCCCAGTTGAATGAATCCTGGAATCAGGAGGGGTATAAGCAGGAAATCTGTGATCCTGGAATCCTGGAATCAGGAGGGGTATAAGCAGGAAATCTGTGATCCTGGAATCCTGGAATCAGGAGGGGTATAAGCAGGAAATCTGTGATCCTGGAATCCTGGAATCAGGAGGGGTATAAGCAGGAAATCTGTGATCCTGGAATCCTGGAATCAGGAGGGGTATAAGCAGGAAATCTGTGATCCTGGAATCCTGGAATCAGGAGGGGTATAAGCAGGAAATCTGTGATCCTGGAATCCTGGAATCAGGAGGGGTATAAGCAGGAAATCTGTGATCCTGGAATCCTGGAATCAGGAGGAGTATAAGCAGGAAATCTGTGATCCTGGAATCCTGGAATCAGGAGGAGTATAAGCAGGAAATCTGTGATCCTGGAATCCTGGAATCAGGAGGGGTATAAGCAGGAAATCTGTGATCCTGGAATCCTGGAATCAGGAGGGGTATAAGCAGGAAATCTGTGATCCTGGAATCCTGGAATCAGGAGGGGTATAAGCAGGAAATCTGTGATCCTGGAATCCTGGAATCAGGAGGAGTATAAGCAGGAAATCTGTGATCCTCCAACCAGGATTTCTGAAGAAGAAAAAAAAACAGGGAATTGATTGAAAGTTGACGTAATTTTGCAACCCTAGTAAGTGTAACCGATGTGAAATGGCTAGTTAGTTAGCGGTGGTGCGCGCTAATAGCGTTTCAATCAGTGACGTCACACGCTCTGAGACTTGAAGTAGGGTTTCCCCTTGCGTTGCAAGGCGCGATGGATAACGATGCTTCGTGGGGTGTCAGTTGTTGATGTGTGCAGAGGGTCCCTGGTTCGAGCCCAGGTTGGGGCGAAGAGAGGGACGGAACCTACACTGTTACATAAGGATGTATTTACTAAAATCATGACCTACCTTCTGTACACTGTGTTCTGTTCTAAGACTGCTGCCTATAGACAAACCAATCAACCAGGGATAGATAGGCCTACAGTGTTGCATAACTTGTTCTGTTCTAAGACTGCTGACTACAGACAAACCAATCAACCAGGGATAGATAGGCCTACAGTGTTGCATAACTTGTTCTGTTCTAAGACTGCTGCCTATAGACAAACCAATCAACCAGGGATAGATAGGCCTACAGTGTTGCATAACTTGTTCTGTTCTAAGACTGCTGACTACAGACAAACCAATCAACCAGGGATAGATAGGCCTACAGTGTTGCATAACTTGTATGTCGGGGCCAGCTGTTGTTTTTCAGCTGTTGTTTTTCAGCTGTTGGTCTTCTAACCCCGAGAGGTCAGTGGCTGTGCATGTAGCGATGGAGCGCACAGTTTGTGTTTGACAGATAAGGCAGGAGCCCTAACAGACTGTCCACACTGGAGGAAGCATCGCTACTGCTGGACACCAACATGACAGCAGTCACAGTATCAAAGTACACCGATGCATGCAAAAACACCCCTCCGTGTATCAAATGAATCATGAGAAATGTATGAAACGTATGCATTCACTACTGTAAGTCGCTCTGGATAAGAGCGTCTGCTAAATGGCTAAAATGTAAATGTAAATATTAACAGTGATGTAACATTTCAACATATTTATTAGTGAAACCAAAGTGCTGTAACATATATATATATATATATTCAATCAAATAACCTGGTACACACACCAAAACTTTTCAAATGTTCAAATGAAAAGGCTGTTGCACAGAAAAACGTGGACAGTGGGATGCAGATCCGAAGCCCTGGACAGCGACATAATAAAACGAATCATTGGGATCACGAGATCAGAATGACTGCTAAGGCTTGATCAATAAATTAAAATCATGAAATAGGTAGCCTAGCCTACAAAACAAAAACAATCCATTCAAATTTAATTTAATAAAAAAAAGGCGTGATTAATATGAGATCAATAACACTGTCCCCGTTGTCGACGTGTTTCAGAAAAATCAAAAGATTGGTTTTAGCATTTAGTTTAGAAGCTCTGACAAAGTCAAAGAGAACAAGAAACACTTTTTAATGAGAAAAACAGAAATCTACCTCGGGTAATCATTTGTTGTTGTTGTTAAATACTTCAGTTGTCAACGATGTAGCCTAAAATGCAATACTGATGATCATTTTAAGGAGAAACAAATTTACACTGAACAACAATATAAAACGCAACATGTAAAGTGATGGTCCCATGTTTCATGAGATGAAATAAAAAGATCCCAGACATTTTCCGTACGCACAAAAAGCGTATTTCTCTCAAATTTTGTGCACAAATTTGTTTATATTGCTGTTAGTGAGCATTTCCCCTTTGCCAAGTGTCACGTCCTGGCCAGTATAAGGGTTAATTGGTATTGTAGTTTGGTCAGGACGTGGCAGAGGTTATTTGTTTTATGTGGTTCAGGGTGGTGTTTTTGTAGTAAGGGCATTTGATTTAGTATTCCGGGGTTTTTGGGCACTGTTTGAGATTCACGTATTTCTATGTTGATCTAGTTAGTTGTATGTCTATGTTTGGTTAATTGGGGTGGACTTCCAATTGAAGCCAGCTGTGTGGTGTTGCCTTTGATTGTAAGTCCTATATTAGTTGGGTGTGTTTGTCTGTTTAATTGTGGGAGATTGTTCTGAGTTTAGCCTTGTGCCTTGCCAGACTGTGTGTTGATCGTTCGTTCGCTTTTGTTATTTTGGTGTTCATTTTGGAGTTAATAAACCTGAAGATGAGCTTACATATACCTGCTGCGTTTTGGTCCTCCTTAACCAACGACAACCGTGACACCAAGATAATCCATCCATCTGACAGGTGTGGCATATCAAGAAGCTGATTAAACAGCATGATCATTACACAGGTGCACCTTGTGCTGGGGGACAATAAAAAGGCCACTCTAAAATGTTCAGTTTTGTCACAACGCCACAGATGTCTCAAGTTTTGAGGGAGCGTGCAATTGGCATGCTGAGTACAGGAACATCCACCAGAGCTGTTGCCTGAGAATTAAATGTTCATTTTTCTACCATAAACCACCTCAGATGTCGTTTTAGAGAATTTGGCAGTACGTCCAACCAGCCTCACAACCGCAGACCACGTGTAACCACGCCAGCCCAGGACCTCCACAACCGGCTTCTTCACCTGTTGGATCTGAGACCAGCCACCCAGACAGCAGATGAAACAGAGACCAGCCACCCAGACAGCTGATGAATCTGAGGAGTATTTCTGTCTGTAATAAAGCCCTTTTGAGGGGGGAAAAAAATCATTCTGATTGGCTGGGGGCCTGGCTCACCAGTGGGTGTTTTCCAATTCCTCTGGACTGTTGTTTGTGCGTGTGTGCTCTACTCTTAAACGTACTGTGAATGAAAGGTGACTGTTCTGCAACAGGGAGACT
Source organism: Salmo salar (assembly GCF_965601325.2). NCBI lineage: Eukaryota > Metazoa > Chordata > Actinopteri > Salmoniformes > Salmonidae > Salmo > Salmo salar. The sequence continues at coordinate 46,155,883 of NC_138314.1, forward strand.
AGCGGCAAAGAAACTGCAGAGTCTACAAAAAAATATATTTACTGTAAAGTCAGAAATGTTACATACCCGCTGCTTGGAGGCGTGCCTCAGGCCTAGATGGGGCTGACTTCGAGACTGTGGGGAAGAGAGGAAAGCGAGAGAGAGAGAAAGAGAGACAGGGGAGCATAGGGAGAGAGGAGAGAGAGAAATTATTTAAAAAATGTACTCACATATTAGAAAGTGGATCAACATGTGTGAGTCATGTAATCATGTACAGCATTGAGGATGATATTAGTTTCACGTGTTATCTGTGTACAGTCGTGGCCAAAAGTTTTGAGAATGACACAAATATTAATTTCCACAAAGTTTGCTGCTTCAGTGTCTTTAGATATTTTTGTCAGATGTTACTATGGAATACTGAAGTATAATTACAAGCATTTCATAAGTGTCAAAGGCTTTTATTGATAATTACATGAAGTTGATGCAAAGAGTCAATATTTGCAGTGTTGACCCTTCTTTTTCAAGACCTCTGCAATCCGCCCTGGCATGCTGTCAATTAACTTCTGGGCCACATCCTGACTGATGGCAGCCCATTCTTGCATAATCAATGCTTGGAGTTTGTCAGAATTTGTGGGGTTTTGTTTGTCCACCTGCCTCTTGAGGATTGACCACAAGTTCTCAATGGGATTAAGGTCTGGTTAGTTTCCTGGCCATGGACCCAAAGTATCGATGTTTTGTTCCCCGAGCCACTTAGTTATTACTTTTGCCTTATGGCAAGGTGCTCCATCATGCTGGAAAAGGCATTGTTCATCACCAAACTGTCCCTGGATGGTTGGGAGAAGTTGCTCTCGGAGGCTGTGTTGGTACCATTCTTTATTCATGTCTATGTTCTAAGGCAAAATTGTGAGTGAGCCCACTCCCTTGGCTGAGAAGCAACCCCACACATGAATGGTCTCAGGATGCTTTACTGTTGGCATGACACAGGACTGATGGTAGCGCTCACCTTGTCTTCTCCGGACAAGCATTTTCCGGATGCCCCAAACAATCGGAAAGGGGATTCATCAGAGAAAATGACTTTACCCCAGTCCTCAGCAGTCCAATCCCTGTAACTTTTGCAGAATATCAGTCTGTCCCTGATGTTTTTCCTGGAGAGAAGTGGCTTCTTTGCTGCCCTTCTTGACACCAGGCCATCCTCCAAAAGTCTTCGCCTCACTGTGCGTGCAGATGCACTCACACCTGCCTGCTGCCATTCCTGAGCAAGCTCTGTACTGGTGGTGCCCCGATCCCGCAGCTGAATCAACTTTAGGAGTCGGTCCTGGCGCTTGCTGGACTTTCTTGGGTGCCCTGAAGCCTTCTTCACAACAATTGAACCGCTCTCCTTGAAGTTCTTGATGATCCAATAAATGGTTGATTTAGGTGTCACGGGTGTCGTTGGGTAGAAACGACCAAAACGCAGCAGGAATGTGGATGCTCATCTTGATTATTTATTAAATAAAGTGAACAACAAAAAACGAAGAATGACAGAAGACAGTTTAACAGGCTAAAGTAACAGCAGTGCTAAAGATAACTGCCCACAAAATCCCCAGGTGAAAACAAGCATCTAATATATGACTCCCAATCAGGAACAACGACGTACAGCTGTTCCTGATCGGGAGCCACACAAATCACACAGAAATATACAGACTAGAAAACCATAGAAAACCAACACTAGAACATATACTCAAACCCCAGACTACATAAACCAAACACCCCTTTAATGACACACACAACCCGAACCATATGAAACAAATACCCTTCTGGCACGTCCTGACCAAACTACAATACAAATACTCCCTCTACTGGTCAGGATGTGACATTAGGTGCAATCTTACTGGCAGCAATATCCTTGCCTGTGAAGTCCTTTTTGTGCAAAGCAATGATGACGGCACGTGTTTCCTTGCAGGTAACCATGGTTGACAGAGGAAGAACAATGATTCCAAGCACCACCCTCCTTTTGAAGCTTCCAGTCTGATTTTTGAACTCAATCAGCATGACAGAGTGATCTCCAGCCTTGTCCTCGTCAACACTCAACACCAGTGTTAACGTGAGAATCACTGACATGATGTCAGCTGGTCCTTTTGTGGCAGGGCTGAAATGCAGTGGAAATGTTTTTTGGGGGGGATTCAGTTCATTTGCATGGCAAAGAGGGACTTTGCAATTAATTGCAATTAATCTGATCACTCTTCATAACATTCTGGAGTATATGCAAATCGCCATCATACAAACTGAGGCAGCAGACTTTGTGAAAATGTATATTTGTGTCATTCTCAAAACTTTTGGCCACGTCTGTACTATATAATATATAGCCCTATAGTCCTACCTACCGTTAGCATGTATCCTTTGTCCTGATCTTGATTCTTGACCTGATCTTGTCTGTTTACACTTATACGATCAGAATCAGATCACAATGCGTCTTTTAATCGTCTCCACTTGTCTAAAGATGTGGGCACAATGTGTGTACAAGATCAGGACAAAGGCTACATGTTAGAACCAGATATAAACAGGGCTTTTGATACATAACTTGTCTTCTTCTTCTTAGCTCCGCAAGCTAATTCTATCTTCCTCTGGTGTGGCACGCTTGATTCACATTTTAACAAACCAGGTTCAAAATCCACACACACACACACACACACACAATGAAGCTCTATTATCTCTAGTGAATTCCCCCCCATATTAGACTGAGCATAAATATATTACACACACACACACACACACACACACACACACACACACACACACACACACACACACACACACACACACACACACACACACACACACACACACACACACACACACATAATAAGCTCTATTATCTCTAGTGAATTCCCCCCCATATTAGACTTTGAGCCTTGATGGGGGGGGGGGGGGGGGGGGAATTCAAAATGAATGATTCAAGACTCAGAACACAGGAATCCCCTGAGCCTTGTTTAGTAAAAGAGTGAAATGTCTGTAATAAATCTGTAATACATCTTCAGGAGGAAGACATTTTACGAGGCCGTGCCATCTGGAGAGATGGAAGAATCACCAGATAATGTTCCCTTCCGTCTAGCCCGGCCGTCTGTCTGTCTGTCTGTCTGTCTGTCTGTCTGTCTGTCTGTCTGTCTGTCTGTCTGTCTGTCTGTCTGTCTGTCTGTCTGTCTGTCTGTCTGTCTGTCTGTCTGTCTGTCTGTCTGTCTGTCTAGCCCGTCTGTCTGTCTAGCCCGTCTGTCTGTCTAGCCCGTCTGTCTGTCTAGCCCGTCTGTCTGTCCGCCTGTCCGCCTGTCCGCCTGTCCGCCTGTCCGCCTGTCCGCCCGTCCGTCCGTCCGTCCGTCCGTCCGTCCGTCCGTCTGTCTGTCTGTCTGTCTGTCTGTCTGCAGTGATGGAACCAGGACAGCTGACCAGCTCTAAGTATTGTTACTAGTTATGCACTATTTGAAGGATGTTTAAACCCAGCCTTCAATGCAATCCGCGTTATAAGCACTATAAGACTCATTGAAGATTAAGCCGACATGCACAGGGTTTTACCATAGATGGGATCTATGCGAACGTCAGGGAAAATGCCTTTTAAAAGATGCACTGTCATCTAGTGACCTGTGCTAGAGCGTGACTCGGATTGAATCTCGGCCAAAGACGATTGGCCGATAGATGTGTGGAATGTAATGTATATGTCTGCAGTGTGGACTTTTAAATGTGTCTGCAGTGTGGTCTTTTAAATGTGTCTGCAGTGTGGTCTTTTAAATGTGTCTGCAGTGTGGTCTTTTTAAATGCGTCTGCAGTCTGGTCTTTTTAAATGTGTCTGCAGTCTGGTCTTTTAAATGTGTCTGCAGTCTGGTCTTTTAAATGTGTCTGCAGTCTGGTCTTTTAAATGTGTCTGCAGTCTGGTCTTTTAAATGTGTCTGCAGTCTGGTCTTTTAAATGTGTCTGCAGTCTGGTCTTTTAAATGTGTCTGCAGTGTGGTCTTTTAAATGTGTCTGCAGTGTGGTCTTTTAAATGTGTCTGCAGTGTGGTCTTTTTAAATGTGTCTACAGTGTGGTCTTTTAAATGCGTCTGCAGTCTGGTCTTTTAAAATGTGTCTGCAGTCTGGTCTTTTAAATGTGTCTGCAGTCTGGTCTTTGGTCTTTTTAAATGCGTCTGCAGTGTGGTCTTTGGTCTTTTTAAATGAGTCTGCAGTGTGGTCTTTGGTCTTTTTAAATGTGTCTGCAGTGTGGTCTTTTTAAATGCGTCTGCAGTGTGGTCTTTTAAATGAGTCTGCAGTGTGGTCTTTTAAATGTGTCTGCAGTGTGGTCTTTTTAAATGCGACTGCAGTGTGGTCTTTTAAATGTGTCTGCAGTGTGGTCTTTTTTAAAGTGTGTTTGTGAAGGGCTGTTTGTGATTCCAGTGCATCACATTTCAATCCTGATGAAAGCAGCGTTGTGTTGTCACACTCACCAGCGGAGAGGAACTATCAAACAGACTACTATAAAGTCAGGTTCTCACCAACCAGCTGCATCAACATAGGCCCACACTCCACCCACCCCACACACACAAAACCTTAATACTGAATCAAATCTGCCTATCCCAAAACAGTCGATTATTCCTTGTACCAGTTTCAAGGGATCCTGGAGAAGGCTCATCAAATAGGCCAGAAATAGCTAGGGGATGATAAGGATTTACAGTCCTGCAGGCATCTTCAGAGCCTATGCTCCCGGACTCTTCTCCCAACCTAAAACTTTATGTATTTAAGCAAGAGCTTCCACAGTAAAACGCTACAAAGATAATATTTCCTAGATTTAAATCATATTCCAACTCCTTACTAATGTAATAGTATAGTAAACCGGATTCCTTTATTTCCAGAAACACAGATCCTTATTCAATTAACTAAGCAGATGCAAAAAAAATCCTCAATCAATTAACCTAATTAAGAACCAATTAACCTCATTAAGAACCTCAATTAAAACAACATGCACTGATGACAAAGAATCCAGAACAACGAAATTGAGTTTGTTTCAGAAGAGGCAGAGTGCCGGTTTAATCACAAACCGTACACAAGCATGATAAAATGTGTAGAGTTCTCCCCAAAGAATGCAAGAGGGACGCTGCACCACCTTGTGGACTGGCTGCGCCATTATGTAAAAATAATTTATACAGTACCAGTCAAAAGTTTGGCCACACTGACTTATTTAAGGGTTTTTCTTAATTTTTTATTATTTTCTACATTGTAGAATTACAGTGAAGACATCAAAACTATGAAATAACACATATGGAATCATGTAGTAACCAAAAAAGTGTTAAACAAACAAAAACAATTTAAGATTCTTCAAAGTAGCCACCCTTTTCCTTGATAACAGCTTTGCACACTCTTGGCATTCTCTCAACCAGCTTCACCTGGAATGCTTTTCCAACAGTCTTGAAGGAGTTCCTACATATGCTGAGCACTTCTTGGATGCCTTTCCTCATCTCAAACTGTCTCAATTGGGTTGAGGTCGGGTGATTGTGGAGGCCAGGTCATCTGATGCAGCACTCCATCACTCTCCTTCGTGGTCAAGTAGCCCTTACACAGCCTGAAGCTGTGCTGGGTCATTGTCCTGTTGAAAAACAAATGATAGTCCCACTAAGCGCAAACCAGATGGGATGGCGTATCGCTGCAGAATGCTGTGGTAGTCATGCTGGTTAAGTGTGCCTTGAATCCTAAATAAATCACTGACAGTGTCACCAGCAAAGCACCACCACACCATCACACCTCCTCCTCCATGCTTCACGGTGGGACCCACGCATGCAGAGATCATCCGTTCACCTACTCTTCGCCTCACAAAGACACAGCTGTTGGAACAAAAAATCTAAAATTTGGCCCAAGCAAGTATCTTTTTCTTATCGTTGTCCTTTAGTAGTGGTTTCTTTGCAGCAATTCACACAGTCTCCTCTGAACAGTTGATGTTGAGATGTGTCTGTTACTTGAACTCTGTGAAGCATTTATTTGGGCTGCAATTTCTGAGGCTGGTAACTCTAATGAACTTATCCTCTGCAGCAGAGGTAACTCTGGGTCTCCCATTCCTGTGGTGGTCCTCATGAGAGCAAGTTTCATCATAACGCTTGATGGTTTTTGCTACTGCACATGAAGAAACTTTCAAAGTTCCTGAAATGATCCGTATTGACTGACCTTCATGTCTTAAAGTAATGATGGACTGTTGTTTCACTTTGATTATTTGATTTTGCTTTTGACTGGTACTGTATATATATATATATATATTACTTTTACTGTTATATATATTTTACTATCTGTTATTTAAGGCCATTTTTGCTTGAGATTGCAGAAAATGGCAATTGCAGGTGTTCAAAAAAGGGGGAACACACAGTTATACTACAGTTATACTACACAGTTATACTACACACAGCTATACTACACAGTTATACTACAGTTATACTACACACAGCTATACTACACAGTTATACTACAGTTATACTACACAGTTATACTACACACAGCTATACTACACAGTTATACTACAGTTATACTACACTGTTATACTACACACAGCTATACTACACACAGCTATACTACACAGCTATACTACACAGTTATACTACACAGTTATACTACACACAGCTATACTACACACAGCTATACTACACAGTTATACTACACTGTTATACTACACACAGCTATACTACACACAGCTATAGTACACACAGTTATACTACAGTTATACTACACAGTTATACTACACACAGCTATACTACACACAGCTATAGTACACACAGTTATACTACAGTTATACTACACAGTTATACTACACACAGCTATACTACACACAGCTATACTACACAGCTATACTACACAGTTATACTACAGTTATACTACACACAGCTATACTACACAATTATACTACAGTTATACTATACTGTTATACTACACAGTTATACTACACACAGCTATAGTGCACACAGTTATACTACACACAGCTATACTACAGAGCTCTACTACACAGTTATACTACACACAGCTATAGTACACACAGTTATACTACACACAGCTATACTACAGAGCTCTACTACACAGTTAAACTACACAGTTATACTACACAGTTATACTACACACAGCTATAGTACACACAGTTATACTACACACAGCTATACTACACACAGCTATACTACACAGATACAGTATATACACTACACACACACACACACACACACATATTATATATATATATATATATATATATATATATATATATATATATATATATATATATATATATATATATATATATATACACACACACAACACACAGAATTTCTCATGCAGATGCAAGTACAGAGGTTAGAATCATATCTATTCACTCAGAAATATCCTCCTCTTCCCCATGACCTGCTTCCCTCTGTCTTCCTGAGAAGGACCACTATCGCTCCTTACCTCCGTCCCTTTTTTACTGTCATGCTGATATAGAGGTCAGAGTTGTGTGTCTGTGTGTGTGGTTGTCAAGACTATGAAGCTGAATCCACATTCTTATCTCCGCTCTGCCTTTGTAACAGACTTATGACAGCCTGCGGACTCCCTGAATCCCAGTGTTGTATGGCCTGTATTTGTCTGTCACAGGCGGCTGGTGGCCACCTTCATTTGGGGAGTACAGCTCATAGTAATGTGGCTGGAACGGTGTAAATGGAATGGTATACATGACACGCATGTTTTTCAATGTGCTAGATACCATTCCATTTACTCTGTTATAATGAGCTGACCTCCCCTCACCAGCCTCCTGTGTGTCACGTCCTGACCAGTAAAAGGGGTTGTTTGTTATTGTAGTTTGGTCAGGGCATAGCAGGGGGTGTTTGTTTAGTGTGTTTAGGGGTTTGTTGGGCAATGTTCTATGTTAGTATATTTCTATGTTCTTTCTAGGTCTTCTATTTCTATGTGTAGTTTATTGGGTTGACCTTCAATTGGAGGCAGCTGTTCCTCGTTGCCTCTAATTGACGGTCCTATTTAATAGGGGTGTTTTCTTTCCAAGGGATTTGTGGGTAGTTGTTTCTCCGTGTAGTCATTGTACTTTACGGGACTGTTTGTCGTCGTTGTTTTGTGTTCACGTTCTACATAATAAAGAAGATGAGTGTACACATTCCCGCTGCGTTTTGGTCCAATTCATACGACGAGCGTGACACTGTGGTAGTCGAATCAAATGAGTTGAGTTCAGTCAATCATCCTGATGAGCCCTTCCCATCTGTAGTTTGTTTCAACGCTAGGAGCAACAGCAGCAAGGTGTTAGTTAAAACTTGTAAAAGAAAGTGATGTTTATTTCAATAGGTGAGGGAGAATTAGCTTGTAGTATTGGTCACCAATACTACAACAACAACAAAAAGGCTCTAGTTTAGTCTAATCTTGATTATTGTCCAGTCGTGTGGTCCAGTGCTGCAAGGAAAGACCTAGTTAAGCTGCAGCTGGCCCAGAACAGAGCGGCACGTCTTGCTCTTCACTGTAATCAGAGGGCTGATATAAATACTATGCATGCCAGTCTCTCTTGGCTAAGAGTTGAGGAGAGACTGACTGTATCACTTCTTCTTTTTATACTGAAACATTAAAGTGTTGAAAATGCCAAATTGTTTGCATAGTCAACTTACACACAGACCTGACACACACACTTACCCCACCAGACATGCCACCAGGGGTCTTTTCACAGTCCCCAAATCCAGAACAAATTCAAGAAAGCGTACAGTATTATATAGAGCCCTTATTGCATGGAACTTCCTTCCATCTCATATTGCTGAAATAAACAGCAAACCTGGTTTCAAAAAACAGATAAAGCAACACCTCACGCCACAACGCCTCTCCCCTATTGGACCCAGATAGTTTGTGTGTATGCATTGATATGTTGGCTACGTGGGCATTTTTAAAAATGTATGTAGTTCTGTCCTTGAGCTGTTCTTGTCTATTGATGTTCTGTGTTATGTCATTCTGTATTATGTTTCATGTTTTGTGTGGAACCCCAGGAAGAGTACTTGATTTTGTTTCTGGTAGTATAGCAATTGATATGGTGAAAACGATGTGTAGGGAGGCAGAGGCACAGAAACTCACATCAATGCCTTTGTCACATAGCAGTGTTGAACAAAATGCGTGCTTTTGCTAGCAATTTATTTATTTTACTAGACAAGTCAGTTAAGAACAAATTCTTATTTTCAATGACGGCCTTGGAACAGTGGGTTAACTGCCTTGTTCAGGAGCAAAAGGACAGATTTTTACCGTGTCAGCTCAGGGATTCGATCCAGCAACCTTTCGGTTACTGGCCCAACGCTCTAACCACTAGGCTACCTGCTGGTTACTGGCCCAACGCTCTAACCACTAGGCTACCTGCTGGTTACCAGTCCAACACTCCAACCACTAGGCTACCTGCTGGTTACTAGTCCAACAATCTAACCACTAGGCTACCTGCTGGTTACTGTCCCAACGCTCTAACCACTAGGCTACCTGCTGGTTACTGGTCCAACACTCTAACCACTAGGCTACCTGCTGGTTACTGGCCCAACGCTCTAACCACTAGGCTACCTGCTGGTTACTGTCCCAACGCTCTAACCACTAGGATACCTGCTGGTTACTGTCCCAACGCTCTAACCACTACCTCTACCCTGCCGCCCCCATAAGGAAACTCTGAACAAATCAAAAATTCCACCAGCTTCTGCTCTCTAAACAGACGTTAGTAGTGAGGGCCGAGACGCATTCACTTTTGTTCACTATACATGTCAGATGTTATTCACAAGGACATATTGTTCTGTCTCACAATTCCCAAGCATGAAACAGCACAGGGGATGTTCAGTGTGCTGCGTGGCTATATTGATGAAAAACAGGATTCCATGGGATCAAATGGTGGGCTTTTGCACAAATAGGGCTCCGTCTATGGGGCGGCAGGGCAGCCTAGTGGTTAGAGCGTTGGGCCAGTAACTGAAAGGTTGCTGGGTCAAATCCCCGAGCTGACAAGGTAAAGATCTGTCGTTCTGCCCCTGAACAAGGCAGTTAACCCACTGTTCCCTGGTAGGCTGTCATTGAAAATAAGAATTTATTTTTAAATGACTTGCCAAGTTAAATAAAGTTTCATTTAAAATGGAAATATGGTGAGGCAGGCCTCTGCACTCTAGTGATGAATGCTCTCACTCTGCCATATGGACAACATTGTATGATACACTGAGAGAAACTGGTGGCAAAAGAGCAGAGCAGAAAACAGCATCAGTAAGTATCCCACATGAGCAGAGCCGGTCCTGACCTTCCTGGGGCCCTAAGCAAAATTCTGCTAAGGGGGCCCTCCTACCTATGAGCCATGTAAACCATTTGTCATTTCTACACTGTCACACCTGACACCCCCAATCCTTTAAATCCTCCTTTAAAACAGTTTGCTCCATCTGTCGGTCTAAGAATAAGTAGACCTATACAGAACAGAATGAAGTATAAACAAACACAATTTATTGAATATAATATTTTCTATAGAATCTTAAGATAAGTGAATATTAAGATTAACATAAATATAAAAATGTAGAAAATAATGAAATATAACAGTGAGCTTTGGCTCTACTGCCTGGTAATTAGTCCAGTCCTCACAATATTATACAATTAGCTTTGTCTATACAATGCAAACATAAGCCTGTAGGCTATGGCTGCAGCTATATGTCTTAAAATAGTCAAATAAAACCTATACATCTGTATGATTAACTTTGGTTCCCTCTACAGCCTGGGCATTTTCAGCATCAGCATGGGCACCAGTCTATCTGGGCACCAGTCTATCTGGGCACCAGTCTATCTGGGCACCAGTCTATCTGGAAGAAATGGAGAAAGTATGTCACATAGTTAGTTAAGCAGTCATTTACACAAATTCACTTCTGCCATACAATCTTAAAATGTTACTAAGTGTGTAAACATTTGGAATGTTTGAATTAAAATCTTACCATCAAAATATTCCTTTCCTGCACTTTCTTGAGGCAAAATCATCAATGATGTCATCGTGGGACATCGTGTTTCCCCACGTCATGATTTATGATCACTCAAACGTTCCTGTGAGATTGAAGACCTTAAGTAGCTTTTTATTTTATTTGATTTAACCTTTATTTAACCAGGTAGGCCAGTTGAGAACAAGTTCTCATTTACAACTGCGACCTGGCCAAGATAAAGCAAAGCAGTGCGACAAAAAAACAACAACACAGAGTTACACATGGAATAAACAAACGTACAGTCAATAACAAAGCTCCTCTCTGCCTATGTTACAGGTAGGGTGAATGCAATTCTTAGGGCTATCCAAAAGGTTAGGATAGAGTTCCTCCAGGTTTTTCCTCACAGAGAAAGGAAAGCAGCTCAAAAGGCAGTCATCTTATCTGACGGCAGATCAGGTCAATTCTATATCTCGTGTGTCAGATCCATTCCACTGATGCCACAGTCATCTCTGAAGGTTAGAGTGTTTTCAACTTCCATCCAGTGAGGCTTATAAGATTCACTGGACATCTGAGAGGCAGTGTTGAAGTTCAGCAGCGCTCCATATTTGGTTTTCACCCGGTTGAGTGTTTCAAATCTCTCATCCATGGATGTCACAGCAGAGTTGACCACAATGTTGAAGTAGTTGACTTCAAGGTTTTTCAGTGCGTCAGTCACTGGTTTATCAGGAGCCTCATAGCTGAAAGGCCTCTTGCTGTTTCTCAGTCTCTTCTCTTTCAGAAAAGCCTCCACATTCATTTCTTCACAAATGCTTTTGGCTGTTGTCTGGACCTCAGAGAATCCAGTTTCCCGGTATGTAGTGAGGGAGGCCTTTGCACTTGAGATTAAATTCACTGCGATAACCAACTGCATTGAGGCGGATTGGAGGAGCTTGTTCACCTTGTTTGTCATTGTCAGTATCTCACACCATACGATACAGCAAATCAAGAGGCGGTAGGACCCAACTTCCTCTGCAAGTGCTTGTGCCTCCACTTTGGTCACAGGATCGTTGATCGCCCGTCTGGCTTCCAGTGATGCCTCCTGAACCTCAGAAGCCTGATACCTGATTGCATGAACACTTTGGAGCCTACTCTCCCATCTTGTGTCACTCCATGACTTCACGGTTATGTTCACGTGTTTCTTCAAAACACTCCATCTTTGTGTGGCAGCTGAAAAGAAAGTGAAGAGCTTTTGCACATGCCCCCCCAAAAAACAACTGCATCTTTTTGGAAGATTTGGCAGCATCTGCAATGACAAGGTTTAGAGTCGGTGCTCCACATGGGATGAACAACGCTCTGGGATTTGTTTCAGCAGTCTGGCTTTACTCCTTGGTGCTTGCCCTTCATGTTGGCCCCATTATCATAAGCTTGCCCTCTGCAATCTTCAAATGGAATCTTCAGCTCGTTCAGCTTATCTAAGATGACAGTGGACAGATTCAAGCCTGTTGTAACCTCAACATTCACAAAAGCCCGAGGAAGTGCTCCTTGATCTCTGGCTTTCCCTTATAAAGCCACGCTTCTCAGAATAAATGGACATTTTTGTTAAATGGAGAAGTAGTTTGAATCTCTTACTTGAGTCACTATTCCTACCAGAATCTTGTCACTCACAATCTGTATCAGCTCATTCTGTGTGCGCTTCCCAAGGTAATGAGCATGTGTCTCTCCATCTTTAATTTTGTCCGGTAATTCAACCTATTTTAGGGTAGTTTCCATTTTCTGGTTGGAAAAGTTTGTTTGATGAATGCAATGTTTCTTTCAGCCAGAGACTGGGTGACACTTATTAAACGTGTAAGGACATCCTTGGGTCTGTGTTAGTACCTGCTGAAGATGGCTGTATTGGGTTTGTGTTAATACCTGCTGAGACGGCTGTATTGGGTCTGTGTTAGTACCTGCTGAGACGGCTGTATTGGGTCTGTTAGTAGTGGCTGAGGCTGGATGTAAACTCAGCAAAAAAGAAACATCCTCTCACTGTCAACTGCGTTTATTTTCAGCAAACTTAACATGTGTAAATATTTGTATGAACATAACAAGATTCAACAACTGAAACAAACTGAACAAGATCCACAGACATGTGACTAACAGAAATGGAATAATGTGTAACAGTCAGAAATAACAGTCAGTATCTGGTGTGGCCACCAGCTGCATTAAGTACTGCAGTGCATCTCCTCCTCATGGACTGCACCAGATTTGCCAGTTCTTGCTGTGAGATGTTACTCCACTCTTCCACCAAGGCACCTGCAAGTTCCCGGACATTTCTGGGGGGAATGGCCCTAGCCCTCACCCTCCGATCCAACAGGTCCCAGACATGCTCAATTGGATTGAGATCCGGGCTCTTCGCTGGCCATGGCAGAACACTGACATTCCTGTCTTTCAGGAAATCACGCACAGAACAAACAGTATGGCTGGTGGCATTGTCATGCTGGAGGGTCATGTCAGGATGAGCCTGCAGGAAGGGTACCACATGAGGGAGGAGGAAGTCTTCCCTGTAACGCACAGCGTTGAGATTGCCTGCAATGACAACAAGCTCAGTCCGATGATGCTGTGACACACCGCCCCAGACCATGACAGACCCTCCACCTCCAAATCGATCCCACTCCAGAGTACAGGCCTCGGTGTAACGCTCATTCCTTCGACGATAAACGCGAATCCGACCATAGGCAACGTTGTTGCCGGGGATGTCTGGTGAGGACCTGCCTTACAATAGGCCTACAAGCCCTCAGTCCAGCCTCTCTCAGCCTATTGCGGACAGTCTGAGCACTGATGGAGGGATTGGGCGTTCCTGGTGTAACTCAGGCAGTTGTTGTTGTTGCCATCCTGTACCTGTCCCTCAGGTGTGATGTTCTGATGTACCGATCCTGTGCAGGTGGTGTTACACGTGGTCTGCCACTGCGAGGACGATCAGCTGTCCGTCCTGTCTCCCTGTAGCGCTGTCTTAGGCGTCTCACAGTACGGACATTGCAATTTATTTCCCTGGTCACATCTGCAGTCCTCATGCCTCCTTGCAGCATGCCTAAGGCACATTCACACAGATGAGCAGGGACCCTGGGCATCTTTCTTTTGGTGTTTTTCAGAGTCGGTAGAAAGGCCTCTTTAGTGTCCTAAGTCTTCATAACTGTGACCTTAATTGCCTACCGTCTGTGAGCTGTTAGTGTCTTAACGACCGTTCCACAGGTGCATGTTCATTAATAGTTTATGGTTCATTGAACAAGCATGGGAAACAGTGTTTAAACCCTTTACAATGAAGATCTGTGAAGTTATTTGGATTTTTACGAATTATCTTTTGAAAGACAGGGTCCTGAAAAAGGGACGTTTAGATCAACTGAGTCTGTGCTTGTGCTGGCTGATGATCCAGCATCTCCTCTACTGACAAACTTAAGCGTAGCACCTATAAATTATAGATAAAAATACTATCATTAATTTAATCAGCTGCATCAGGCCCCATTCAAACTGTCTCCCCCAGATTTCCTTTTATACATTTTCAAATATAAAATACTATTTATTCTATGGCTTGGCTGAATAGTTGATGGTTATTATGTACTGAGAGATGTGTATCCATATTACCCAGCATGCCCAGCTAATCAACATTTTAAATTCAATATATAAATCAATAGTCAATGTCAATCCATTGCTTTTCTTTCTTGCATTAGTCCAGAGTTGTAACGTAACCTTGACTGAGAGACTAGATCATCATTGTCTTGTTTTAAAATAACGTGCGCATATGAGGAGTTCCGTCACGCCCGTATATGGTCTGGACTGGTTGCTGCTGGAACGCCCGAGTTTCATTTCGTGCACGCGCATATGAACGCATGTTCACGCACAACGTGGTTATCTTTTCCGAGCTGCAGTTTTAAAAACACCGTTGTCATGACGTTGCCCTCTCTCTGGGAACAGGGAGCACAGTTGACCCCCTCCCCCTTGCACCATCCCCCTACCTACCTCTCCCTACCCAGGCCCTGTGAAAACGGTCGTAAATTCCAAAGGAAATGTCCTGCCTAACAGGCCACAGTTGAGACAGAGAGGGATTTCATAGAGAGACACAGGAAATTCTTCCAACTCACAGAATTGGGGAACCGAACGACATTTATGTTCTGGAGAAGGTATAAAAGATCGGTGAAGAATCCAGCTACGAACTGGTCCGCTTGGTACAATTTTGTGATACTCAGAAGAGACAATTACCATAATACTGTTTATATAATAGCCTCAGCTATGGGACTTGCATCTAAATGGTTGTATAAAATGTATTTAATAAGATTAAAGTTATTTGGAATATGTAGAGAGGCTATGTACTGATGTTAATGTGATAGAATTGTATTTCTGTTCAAAGCTTAACTCAGTCATTGGCACGCCCCCAGGGACACAGACAAGACCTGGCGTCATGAGACAGCCTTTTTCTGTCATTCCGAATAAAACCCCCACCCAGGGTTACTTTCTTCAGACCAGCTTACCTCAGAAGAGAGAGCCAAGGTTTGACCATCCATTTTTTACATTTTACATTTTAGTCATTTAGCAGACGCTCTTATCCAGAGCGACTTACAGTAGTGAACGCATACATTTCATACAATTTCATAGATTTTTTTCTGTGCTGGCCCCCCGTGGGAATCGAACCCACAACCCTGGCATTGCAAACACCATGCTCTACCAACTGAGCTACAGGGAAGGCCATCCAATTCCTCTACTGAAAGTTAACTATACCACGTGGTTAACCTCTTACATCTAGACGTTCCGCTAGCGGAACACCTGCTCCAATATCCAATGATAGGCGTGGCGCGAATTACAAATTCCTCAAAAATACAAAAACTTCAATTTTTCAAACATATGACTATTTCACAGCATTTTAAAGACAAGACTCTCCTTTATCTAACCACACTGTCCGATTTCAAAAAGGCTTTACAGCGAAAGCAAAACATTAGATTATGTCAGCAGAGTACCAAGCCAGAAATAATCAGACACCCATTTTTCAAGCTAGCATATAATGTCACAAAAACCCAGAAGACAGCTAAATGCAGCACTAACCTTTTGATGATCTTCATCAGATGACAACCCTAGGACATTATGTTATACAATACATGCATGTTTTGTTCAATCAAGTTCATATTTATATCAAAAAACAGCTTTTTACATTAGCATGTGACGTTCAGAACTAGCATACTAGCAACTAGCAAACTTCCGGGGAATTTGCTAACAATTTACTAAATTACTCACGATAAACGTTCACAAAAAGCATAACAATTATTTTAAGAATTATAGATACAGAACTCCTCTATGCACTCGATATGTCCGATTTTAAAATAGCTTTTTGGTGAAAGCACATTTTGCAATATTCTAAGTACATAGCCCAGCCATCACGGGCTAGCTATTTAGACACCCGGCAAGTTTAGCCTTCACCAAAATCAGATTTACTATTATAAAAGTTTGATTACCTTTTGTTGTCTTCGTCAGAATGCACTCCCAGGACTGCTACTTCAATAACAAATGTTGGTTTGGTCCAAAATAATCCATCGTTATATCCAAATAGTGGCGTTTTGTTCGTGCGTCCCAGACACTATCCGAAATGGTCAATCAGGGTCGCGCACATGGCGCAATTCGTGACAAAAAAATTATAAATATTCCATTACCGTACTTCGAAGCATGTCAACCGCTGTTTAAAATCAATTTTTATGCAATTTATCTCGTAAAAAGCGATAATATTCCGACCGGGAATCTCCTTTTCGGAAAACAGAGGAAAAATCACAAAGACGGGGGCGGCCAGGGCACGCGCCTAAGCCCACAGTCCCTTGATCGGCCACTTGAGAAAGGCGATAATGTGTTTTCAGCCTGGGGCTGGGATGACGACATTCAGGTTTTTCCCGGGCTCTGAGCGCCCATGGAAGACGTAGGAAGTGTCACGTTAGAGCAGAGATCTTTTGTAAAAGATAGAGATGGCAAAGACGTTCAAGAAATGGTCAGACAGGCCACTTCCTGTAAAGGAATCTCTCAGGTTTTGACCTGCCATTTGAGTTCTGTTATACTCACAGACACCATTCAAACAGTTTTAGAAACTTTCGAGTGTTTTCTATCCAAGGCCAATAATTATATGCATATTCTAGTTACTGGGCAGGAGTAGTAACCAGATTAAATCGGGTAAGTTTTTTATCCAGCCCTGAAAATACTGCCCCCTAGCCATAACAGGTTAAACTTTTAGACTATCGATACCGACAGAATAATAACAAGTCTTTGATATTAATTAATAGTCTGCAGCTAGAAATTCGATTTCATTGAACGCGAAGACCGACGAAACATCCATTCTATAACGACATTAATGAATGTTGCTTTGAAAGATCCATTCTAACAGAGAGAGAACGCGGACAAAACTCTCCAACAGAACAGAACTCTCCAACAAGGATCCCGACACACACTGAGCGTAAATATATATTGATTGCAATTGTTCCCGAATGAGTGAGCATTCATGTGCAAAGGATTAGCATATCAATTGTTAATATTAATGAACTCTGTGTGCCTTCTCAGCTGCCCTTTATGACCCTTTGTTTTAACAAGACACCAGCCATGCCTGTTTAGCCCACTAGGGCACATTACTCTACCAATTCTTTGTGACGATAATTACTGTTTGTATGCTTTCTGTGAATTACTTAGTTTAGTAAACAAATGATTTTAAGACAATTGATGTATGGATGATTTAGTAAAGGCTGGATTCGTGCAGATACAACAATTTACGACGTTTGGAATGAGACTGGACGCGAGGTAAAATACACCATTTAAACCAGAAGATAATCGGCCTGTACTATAATATAATATAATATATAATGTTATAATATAGGAAAGTTATATTAGGAAAATTATAACTTTGTAATCTGAATATTTTCCTTGGTGCCCCGATCTCCTAGTTAATTACAGTTAAACGATTAATCAGTTTAATCGCGTGATAATAATTACAGGGAGTTAATTGATAAACATGTCTTCAGTTTAATGGTGCCCAAAGACACGACACCGTTAACGTTTATCAAACGTAATAAATAGTTGTATGTCACTCTCACTTTTGTCAAGCCCAACATCATAGAACACAGCCCTGGAAACGGCTGGCAAGCAAGACACAGACAGACTAGAGAGAGAGATGCACTGCCCAGCTACAGCACATCAATTTAACGTTACTGTTATTTGCTGACATCAAACTTGGAGAGGAGAGAACACAGGTTTACCTGATCTCTGTTCCCACAATTCACTCTCATGGTGTTTTAGGTCAGGGCCCTTGCGTAATTTGCGGGGCCCTAAGCAACTTGCGTAGTGAGCGTACAGGGCCACCCGGCTCTGCACATGAGTGATGACTGCTCATCTCCAACGCTTGGAAGAACATTTTGGGATCTACTTCCCAATCCGTTTGACTGTGATCCTGGTTCAAGTTGACATGCCGGTAAGTGAAATTGAACAGCTGATCGAGCTGTCATGTGACAGACAATGCATTCACGGGTCACTACGGAGGAGTTTTTGGTTCCTGACTCAACGGGAATACCCTGCTGTCTCCATCAGAGCATTAAAACGCATTGGAACCCTTTGTCAGCTCGTATCTGTGTGAAGCTGGATTCAGTGCTCTAGCCTGCATTAAAACCATATATCGATCCAGGTTGGATGTGACCGCAGAAATGAGGTGCGTACTGTGGACCACGCCCCCCTGACTTTGAGAAGCTCCGACACAACATGCATCCAGCCACACCCATCTCATTAGTGGTGGTGAGATACAATACATTATGTTAAACTGATTTGACTGTCATCATAGACCCACCTTAAAAAGTATGTGATAGTGAGTTGAGAAGACAATCAGAAATACCGTTAGAATGTTTTTCAATCGCCTGTCATAGCCCCAAATAAAAAAATTAAAAAAGTAAAAATTGTCTGTTAATTATATAATTGTTTTCACATGCTTTTGGGGAGAATGATCAGATATCAAAATGGGGTCGTGGGATAAAATGTTTGGGAACCCCTGGAATAGGACTCTCCTGTGTTGACCAATCACAGCTCAGCAGCAGCTGGTCATGTGTTGAGGAGTGGCCTCTAGTGGCTGACTTGGGTTTATCAGCCTACAGGCCATAGGGATGATTTGGATTATATTTCTTTATAGATGTAGAAATACTTGGATATTGAGTCATGAGAGAGAGAGAGATAGAGAGAGATGGCAGTACAGTGTATGAAAAGCGTACCTGCAGAGAAACCCTCCCTGACAAGCTCGTTAAGGATGAGTGACACCTGATTTTTCCAATGCATCGACCTGATCGTTTCCTACTCTACATACACTTAGTTCCTATTTTTAACCAGGAAAGTCAGTTAAGAACAAACACCAGGCAAACCTGGACAACACTGGGCCAATTGTGCACCACCCTACGGGACTCCCAATCACAACCAGTTGTGATACAGCCTGGATTTGAACCAGGGTGTCTGTAGTGACTCCTCAAGCACTGAGATGCAGTGCCTTAGACCGCTGCACCACTCATGATAATGAATGAGATATGTGCAGATGAAGTGTTCTGCTATATGTTGCTGTGTACAGAAACGGTAGTCTCATAGGGAACAGGATTGTTTGTGGAGAGATTAGGTTGGGGAAACAAAACAAAAAAAACTCTAAGCTTTCTCTAATTCCATATTAGCTATTCAATCTGCTGACAGACAGACAGACAGACAGACAGACAGACAGACAGACAGACAGACAGAAAGGACAGATTTCTCTCACCATCTGACTTCACAGACAGTACAATTGCTATATTCAAGAAGTGACTGCTATTCTCACACTGTGTGCGTTGTTAGGGTTTCCTTTAGCATGTAATTGCCAGGCTTTTGTCCATCCACTTACAAATGAAAATCCAATAAATAAAATTGTTGCCGACACAAACTGTCCGGCGAGAATAAAAATCCCATGGCAAAAATAATGCTTTTTTTTAAATTCATTGATGGGAAATACAACTAACATGCTTATTGATCTATAGCCCTCAAACTCAACTCTGGACCTCGAAGCCATTTCTCCCCTCTAATCAGGGACAGACTCAGACCTGTGTCACCCGCTGGGTACAGTTAATTATCAGGTAAAACAGAAAAGCAGAAAGCTCTGGACCTCGTAGGGGTAAGTGCAATTAAATTGGCGCGTGTGTATTTTTGTTACACGCCCACGCGATACAGAGCCTATTGAACGGAATAGGCTACCGCCTGTCAGACAGCGAGAGAGCTGCTGCTGCTGCGGCCCACACTATACAGAGCCTATTGAACGGAATAGGCTACCGCCTGTCAGACAGCGAGAGAGCTGCTGCTGCGGCCCACACTATACAGAGCCTATTGAACGGAATAGGCTACCGCCTGTCAGACAGCGAGAGAGCTGCTGCTGCGGCCCACACTATACAGAGCCTATTGAACGGAAAAAGGGGAAAGGGAGAGATACCTAGTCAGTTGTACAACTGAATGCAATCAACTGAAATGTGTCTTCCGCATTTAACCCAACCCATCTGAATCAGAGAGGTGTGGGGGGGCTATTGAGCAGAATAGGCTATCACCTGTCAGACAGCGAGAGAGCTGCTGCTGCGGCTCCTCAAACAGCTGTCAGACAGCGAGAGAGCTGCTGCTGCCGCTCCTCAAACAGCTGTCAGACAGCGAGAGAGCTGCTGCTGCCGCTCCTCAAACAGCTGTCAGACAGCGAGAGAGCTGCTGCTGCGGCTCCTCAAACAGCTGTCAGACAGCGAGAGAGCTGCTGCTGCGGCTCCTCAAACAGCTGTCAGACAGCGAGAGAGCTGCTGCTGCGGCTCCTCAAACAGCTGTCAGACAGCGAGAGAGCTGCTGCTGCGGCTCCTCAAACAGCTGTCAGACAGCGAGAGAGCTGCTGCTGCCGCTCCTCAAACAGCTGTCAGACAGCGAGAGAGCTGCTGCTGCGGCTCCTCAAACAGCTGTCAGACAGCGAGAGAGCTGCTGCTGCGGCTCCTCAAACAGCTGTCAGACAGCGAGAGAGCTGCTGCTGCGGCTCCTCAAACAGCTGTCAGACAGCGAGAGAGCTGCTGCTGCGGCTCCTCAAACAGCTGTCAGACAGCGAGAGAGCTGCTGCTCCTGTTCCTGCTGGAGTGAAACGTGCTTTTATAAACCCGGTCATTGCGCATCAATTTTAAAAATGCAACAGTTTTGATGGCCACGATTAAAAGAACTACTATTTTTATTTCTCAACAACCATTCGCCATTCAGGTGCTTAGGCAACGGTAGGCAGGATGTCAACGAGTCACTCGCCACCCATGTCACGCCCTGACCATAAAGAGCCCTCGGGGTTCTCTATGGTGTTTTAGGTCAGGTCGTAACTAGGTGGGTATCTAGGTATTATATTTCTATGTTGGTGTGTATGTATGGTTCCCAATTAGAGGCAGCTGATAATCGTTACCTCTAATTGGGGATCATAGTTAGTGTGTCCTTTTTCCCACCTGCGATGTGGGATATTGTTTTGGATGAGTGCCTATGTGCGCTACGTATTTCACCATCGTTTTTATCTTTGTTTTTTTTTGGAAGTTTCACTATCATTAAAATGTGGGACTCTACTCACGCTGCGCCTTGGTCCGATTATTCATACGACGGTCGTGACAACCCACCAATTTTGAAAACATATAGCTTACTAAATTGTCTGAAACCTGAACGTTTTACTTCATATTATTACGCACCGTGTTTTACCTTGCTTCAAAAGTAGCCTAGCCAAAATCTGACCATAGAAACGGGGAGGCAATTCTTTTTATAAAGACTTCCTCATAGCAGAGGAAGTCTTTATTTATGCCGTTGAAACTAGAATTTCTCTCCTGTTCTATTGGTTTTCTTATCAACTTTCTTTAGTTGTCCAGAAGCCAAAAGGCACTATCCTAATCATATGATCAACCCATCCTAGTTGTTGCATCTTTAGATTCTCCCTTCTCTCGTCAGGTGCTCTGTTTAGAATGGTGTTTTCCTGCGAATTTGAATTTTGGCACGTTTTGGAAAAAAGTTTGAAAATGCCTGTTTTATTGGCTGCTTCATTACAGGAGTTGCACGTTCTTTTAAGATAAATTACCATAATTCTAAATGTGATTTGTCATTCTGAGTACCATGGGTAGACAGACGCCTTAATGGGGTTACGCACCCAATGCATTATGGGTCCGGTAAAGTGTATTGAGTACAAAATAACATTTACTTCTCCTGAATGCTCTTCGTTTAACACAAGGCTGTCTCTATGACAATGGACCACTATCAACTGTTGTTAGGATACCTAGACGAGATGTGAGCTACAAAATCCCAGTTGAAAGTAAAGCAATGTTAAATCTTGCAGCTACCACAGACACAAATCACCTAACGTTTTGTCAAAACCATTATAGTCACCGTCGTCTTCATCGCAAATCATCATCATCATCACAACCATCCCCGTCATCATAGTAATAATAGGCGTCACCATCTTCCTCCTCCTGATCTTCATCACCATCAAAACTTCAATCAACAGTGGCCCCAAAACAGTATTTTTGAAAGCCGGGCCCCTTTGAGGCAGTGTTCTCCAAACTCTGAGACAATTGTTTTGTCTCTGTGTTTCTGTAGCATACCCTAGAGAGGAGGTCCTGAAGATTTTTCAGCTCGAGACCCAAATTAGAAAATTTTACTGTCCTCGAACGACCCAAATTGAAAAGAATATAGTGTGTGATTATAAATGTATTCTCATAACACGCGACCCACCTCTCACATGGTCAGCACCCACTTTGGATCCTAAACCATAGTTTAAGAAACCCTGCCCTAGAGAAGCCAGCATGCTAGATTCTAATTGGGGCTAGATTCTAATTGGGGCTAGATTCTAATTGGGGCTAGATTCTAATTGGGGCTAGCCTCCTCGTGAGTTCAGATTCCAGACATGAAACCTTCCCAATACAGAATAACAAGGATTATTGGAAAACACAATATTTCTTATTTATATAAAGCCCCCTTCTGTACCATCAGAGTTCACTGCACTGGGGACTAGTAGGTGTTTGAAAGTGACCGCAGAGGTTTCTCTCTCACACTCACACACACACACACACACACACACACACACACACACACACACACACACACACACACACACACACACACACACACACACACACACACACACACACACACACACACACACACACACGAAAGAGACTACTAAAGATTTCAATATTTCATGGTTTGTGATTGTGAATTCCATGGATGTCAATGTTACAAGCAGAATATTTTCAGCAATGTCACGATAAGGATGAGTTCAAGTGTGCGTTCGTGTTCAGAGAGAGACGGACGGAGAGAATCTGTCACATTGCATCACAGTCAAAATGTGACATCTGTCTCATTCCATCCAGGAGTCATATCCTGTACCGGCTACTCAGGTGATTTATGAAGGACGTTTGTAACTTTTAATACTGTAGGTCTAAAACCACTGGTGTGTAGTACTTCAGTAAAACTACTTTAAAGTACTATTTAAGTAGTTTTTTAGGGGTATCTGTACTTGGTGCCGTCTGACTTGGTTTATACTTTTACTTTTGATACTGAAGTATATTTAAAACCAAATACTTTTAGACTTTTACTCAAGTAGTATTTAGGTTGGGTGACTTTCACTTTTACTTGAGTTATTTTCTATTAAAAGGTATCTTTTACTTTTACTCAAGTATGACAATTGGGTACTTTTTCCACCGCTGTCTAAAACACCTGACGCTAGATATTCTGATCACGGCAGTAAAATTCGGTATTCTGTGAGACGCGCGCGCGCGCACGCACGCACAAACACCCACACACACTGAAACCATGCCATATCATTAGCTAATGTGTGTGTATGAATGTCAGTAAGGTAGTTTCCCAAAAACCACCCTATTCCCTACATAGTTCACCACTTTTGACCAGAGCCCTATGGGACGTAACCTAAATCCTACATTATACATGATATCAGGGATGATGAGGATGTTATGTTACTGTCTGGTCGAAAAGAGGGGATTTTCCACGTTAGAAAGGATCGGTGTGAAGTGCCTATAATAATAATAATAATAATAATACATGGGACTACAAGCCTCAATTTGACAGGGGCATTCTGTAGTATCTGTATAGTAGAGCTACTGTATAACACTACTGTATAGCATTACTGTTAGCATTACTGTATAGCATTACTGTATAACATTAACATTGCTGTTAGCATTACTGTATAACACTACTGTATAACATTACTGTTAGCATTACTGTTAGCATTACTGTATAACATTACTGTATAACATTAGCATTACTGTATAATACTACTGTATAACACTACTGTTAGCACTACTGTTAGCACTACTGTTAGCATTACTGTATAACATTAACATTGCTGTTAGCATTACTGTATAACACTACTGTTAGCACTACTGTTTTTTATTTTTTATTTTATTTTATTTCACCTTTATTTAACCAGGTAGGCAAGTTGAGAACAAGTTCTCATTTACAATTGCGACCTGGCCAAGATAAAGCAAAGCAGTTCGACATATACAACAACACAGAGTTACACATGGAGTAAAACAAACATACAGTCAATAATACAGTAGAAAAATAAGTCTATATACAATGTGAGCAAATGAGGTGAGATAAGGGAGGTAAAGGCAAAAAAAGGCCATGGTGGCAAAGTAAATACAATATAGCAAGTAAAACACTGGAATGGTAGATTTGTAGTGGAAGAAAGTGCAAAGTAGAAATAGAAATAATATGGTGTAAAGGAGCAAAATAAAAAAATAAATAAATAAATACAGTAGGGGAAGAGGTAGTTGTTTAGGCTAAATTATACATGGGCTATGTACAGGTGCAGTGATCTGTGAGCTGCTCTGACTGTGTAGCATTACTGTAGAGCATTACTGTAGAGCATTACTGTAGAGCATTACTGTAGAGCATTACTGCCGGCGACCCGTCATTCAGGGCAGTTTTGAGCCCCACATTTTTAGCACCAAATGTTTTAAATGTTTGCCTGTTTTGCATATTATTTTGGCATTAATACATGTCACATATCAGTTTGCAAACAATGTAAAAAATAAATATATATCATTGAGTTAATAAAGCCGCATACAAACATGGTCTCTTTCTTGTTTTCTTGAGTAAGGCAGCTCCAGAATGCAGGTGTTTCAACCTAGCTCAATGCTTTCTGTGGTGGTGGAGATAAACCAGCAGAAAATACGGAGCGTTGCGCCGTGATTGGCTAAGTGCTCTGTCACTCATGGGGACACCACGTCACCACCAAGTCTAAGGGTCAAGCTAGAAAATTGTAGGCCCTTGGATGCTGCCATAGAGTTACATTAGAAGTGCCCATCCAAGAAGGCTCAAGGTCATTGGCCACAGATAAAATGACGTCAAATCACGTTATATCTACAGTAGCTTATATCTACAAAATCTTAGCTAGCAGTCATCATCATGAATCAAGTCGACAATCTACTGGCAAATCCTCTTTAATCATTGTCATACGAAGAGAAATAATGAAGATAAATTATAGATAAAACATATCGATGCTCATCGGCCATTGGACATAAACATGAAACAAGAAGTTGGAAATCGCTAATTCAACAGTGACTGGTTTGGAAGGAATCGGTGTCAGTGGCCAACTGCAAGCGTTTGCAAAGTAATCACTAGCCTGCTATTCAGTGGAGTCGCTGTGTGGCCCCAAATATGGGATTTTTTACAAGTTCTTTTCCGTGTTTAAAATGATAATGAAGCATGGTTTGTGCCGCGCTCAAACCAACTGTTAACTCGGGAACTGCGAAAATTTGACTTCAGTGAGTATTAAGACAACTGGGAAGTCGGGAATAAACGAGCTCCGACTGGGAAAATACGATTTCAACAGGCCTCCAACTCGGAATTGTTATTCCGTCCTCCATCTAGAGCAACGACCTATGATTCAACCTTGTTTTTTTTTTACAAGTTACCAGTTGTTTTGAAAGCACCATAAATCCAGAGAATGCCAGACTTTGATGAAGGACTCATGAAGGACTCATGAAGGACTGTCGCGCCAGTCTTACTGTTCAAGTGAGCACAACAAGTTCAGTCCAAAAATGTCTTGAATGCTGCTCTATAAATGATATAATATGCCAGGGTGATATGTATACTGTAGCTAAGAAAGTAATACTAAGTGTATGTTGTGTAGTAAGACATTAGTAGTCCATGTGCCTCACCCTAATAATTTCACCTACTGTTCTGACTTGGTGGTGCACATGTAGCCTATAACCTGTTTTAGAGAAATGTAATCATTGAATATTATAAGAGCTTTCATTGTCTGCTTAAATGCCACCTTTATTTATCCTACAGTTCTGACCTGGTGTACAGGGAGAACACTGTAAGAATGGCCCATGTTCTGAATTATGTCGCTGTACATTTCAAAAGTGCGAAACAATAGAAACAACTACGTCCGTCTTTCTTGCTCATTAATGTCTCAATCTAAATTATGGATTGCCTCTTATCCGTTTGTTGTCCCCTTATGCCATAGTTTGTACATCTCAATCATCAGTAGAAACCACATTTGTTTAAGCAAGTCAGCCATATCAGCTATGTTTTTTTAAAAGGCAGTAAATGAGGCTGAATGAACTGTTTCGCTGCCAGACAAGGCTCCGCTGATAACCAGGTGTAGCAGTGGTAAGATGTTTGGACAGATTTATGTAGGCCGTTTGTGGGCACCGTTTGCCACCGTTATAGTGCAATTCATGTATTGTTTAGTGTTGTGTTGTGTTGTGTAGTGTAGTGGCTTTGCTGGCATACGTCCCACAATTTTTACGTTACTCTATAGCATTACTGTTAGCATTACTGTTAGCATTACTGTTAGCATTACTGTTAGCATTACTGTTAGCATTACCGTCTTCCTCCCTTTGGGTGGTGGATCATTCTTGATACACACGGGAAACTGTTGAGCGTGAAAAAACCCAACAGTTGCAGTTCTTGACACCAACCTGTGTGTCTGGCAACTACTACCATACCCCTGTTCAAAGGCACTTCAATATTTTGTCTTGCCCATTCACCCTCTGAATGGCACAGATACACAATCCATGTCACCAAGGTGGTGAAGGCCATTGTAGCTTAGAAGGTGGTTCTTGTAGTCATTGCAGATGTGGAGATCAGGCATTAAGATCAGGCTCAGGCACAGTTTGGCTGAAATTAACACCAGATGTTATGTCTCTACTCCTCTCCTCTCTCACTCTCCTCTTCCCTCTTCCTTTCCTCCTCTCCTTTCTCCTCCCTTCCTCTCCTCTCTATCCCCTCCCCTCTGTTCTCCTCTCTATCCCCTCCCCTCTGTTCTCCTCCCTTCCTCTCCTCTCTATCCCCTCCCCTCTGTTCTCCTCCCTCCCCTCTGTTCTCCTCCCTCCCCTCTGTTCTCCTCCCTCCCTTCCTCTCCTCTCTATCCCCTCTGTTCTCATCCCTTCCTCTCCATCCCCTCCCCTCTGTTCTCCTCCCTTCCTCACTATCCCCTCCCCTCTGTCTCCTCCCCTGTCCTCTCAAATGTCTCTTCAAGATCAAATCATCAACTGTGAAACCTTATCCAAATGTCATAGCAACAGCAGCTTCCATGATACAACTCAACAGTTGTCTGCTAACTGAATTGGATTTTACCACAACATAAAATAGATAGAGATCCAGTATAGAGATCCAGTATAGAAACACAACCATTCTATTCCATTCTATGTTCTTCCATCACATGACAGCTCAGACTAATTCTCTCCCCCCTCTAAAGCTATGCCACGCACACACACACACACACACACACACACACACACACACACACACACACACACGCTGATCCTTTATAAAATGGAAAATGTCACCTACAAATTATCATTTCATTTCTCTGGAGACATCATTACTGTTGGATTATGGGTCTGACTAACATTTTCAGGATTGGAACGTGTACGACAGCGTGTTCCAGTTTCACGCCAATATCCAGCAACTTTGCACAGCCATTTAATAAGAGGACTGGGGCCACAATCAACAGCCCAATCAACAGCCCGATCAACAGCCCGATCAACAGCCCAATCAACAGCCCAATCAACAGCCCAATCAACAGCCCGATCAACAGCCCAATCAACAGCCCGATCAACAGCCCGATCAACAGCCCGATCAACAGCCCGATCAACAGCCCAATCAACAGCCCAATCAACAGCCCAATCAACAGCCCAATCAACAGCCCGATCAACAGCCCAATCAACAGCCCAATCAACAGCCCAATCAACAGCCCGATCAACAGCCCGATCAACTCTATGGAAAGCAGATGTTTCACGCTGCATAAGGCAAATGCTGGTCAAACCAGATACTGACTGGTTTTCTGATCCACACCCCTACTTTTTTTTAAGGTATCTGTGACCAACAGATTCATATCTGTATTCCCAGTCATGTGAAATCCATAGATTAGGGCCTAATGAATTTAAATTGACTGATTTCCTTATATGAACTGTAACTCAGTAAAATCTTTGAAATTGTTGCATGTTGTGTTTATACTGTATTGTTGACTGACTGACATGGGTGGGTGGTTCTGAGATAGATTTAGATAATGAAATAGCGGATTAGGAGAGATGGACTCTGGGTAAGACGCCAGTGTTTATATTGACGCGTTTACAGCCTATGGAGATTAACGTAAGCAGAAATGAGGCAGTCTCCAAGCAGATGGAGCAGCGACAGGGTATGTTACATCTGCCATCTGCGGTTTCTCAAGGTTTGTTGAGAAAGACAGAGAGAGAGAGAGAGAGAGAGAGAGAGAGAGAGAGAGAGAGAGAGAGACAGAGAGAGAGAGAGAGAGAGAGAGAGAGAGAGAGAGAGAGAGAGAGAGAGAGAGAGAGAGAGAGAGAGAGAGAGAGAGAGAGAGAGAGAGAGAGAGAGAGAGACGGAGAGAGAGAGAGAGAGAGAGAGAGAGAGAGAGAGAGAGAGAGAGAGACGGAGAGAGAGAGAGAGAGAGAGAGAGAGAGAGAGAGAGAGAGAAACAGGAAGAGAGAGAGAGAGAGAGAGAGAGAGAGAGAGAGAGAGAGAGAGAGAGAGAGAGAGAAACAGGAAGAGAGCGAGAGAGAGAGAGAGAGAGAGAGAGAGAAACAGGAAGAGAGCGAGAGAGAGAGAGAGAGAGAGAGAGAGAGAAACAGGAAGAGAGAGAGAGAGAGGGAAATATTTCACCCAATGAGACAAACACCCCCATTGAAACCCTGCATGCAGAATTCTGTAAGATTCTCCTACATGTCCAGCAGGAAAACTACAAACAATACATACAGGGCAGAATTAGGCCAATATCCACTAATAATAAAAACGTAGTTTTGGAAACTTCAAAAATACAGTAACCCCCTCTCATATCATTACCAATCCCTGCAATGCCAAGAGCAATGCCAATTACATCGACTAACCTGTACCCCCGCACATTGACACGGTACCGGTACCCCCTGTATATAGCCTCCACATTGACACGGTACTGGTACCCCCTGTATATAGCCTCCACATTGACTCTGTACCGGTACCCCCTGTATATAGCCTCCACATTGACTCTGTACCGTAATACCCTGTATATAGCCTCCACATTGACTCTGTACCAGTACCCCCTGTATATAGCCTCCACATTGACTCTGTACCGGTACCCTGTATATAGCCTCCACATTGACTCTGTACCAGTACCCCCTGTATATAGCCTCCACATTGACTCTGTACCGGTACCCCCTGTATATAGCCTCCACATTGACTCTGTACCGGTACCCCCTGTATATAGCCTCCACATTGACTCTGTACCGGTACCCCCTGTATATAGCCTCCACATTGACTCTGTACCGGTACCCCCTGTATATAGCCTCCACATTGACTCTGTACCGGTACCCCCCTGTATATAGCCTCCACATTGACTCTGTACCGGTACCCCCCTGTATATAGCCTCCACATTGACTCTGTACCGGTACCCCCTGTATATAGCCTCCACATTGACTCTGTACCGGTACCCCCCTGTATATAGCCTCCACATTGACTCTGTACCGGTACCCCCTGTATATAGCCTCCACATTGACTCTGTACCGGTACCCCCCTGTATATAGCCTCCACATTGACTCTGTACCGGTACCCCCTGTATATAGCCTCCACATTGACTCTGTACCGGTACCCCCTGTATATAACCTCCACATTGACTCTGTACCGGTACCCCCTGTATATAGCCTCCACATTGACTCTGTACCGGTACCCCCCTATATATATCCTTGTTATTGTTATTTTATTGTGTTTCTTTTTATTACTTTTTACTTCAGTTTATTTGGTAAATATTTTCTTAACTCTTCTTGAACTGCACTGTTGGTTAAAGGCTTGTAAGTAATCCTTTCACTCTAAGGTCTACACTTGTCGTATTCGGCGCATGTGACAAATAACGTTTGATTGGATTTGATTTGAGCAAAGAAAATAGTCCCCTCATCCAGCTGGTCCTGGGGCTGAGTTCACAAACCTGTTCTACTAACACACTTAAGCCTCAGGACCCTCATCCAGCTGGTCCTGGGGCTGAGTTCACAAACCTGTTCTACTAACACACTGAAGCCTCAGGACCCTCATCCAGCTGGTCCTGGGGCTGAGTTCACTAACCTGTTCTACTAACACACTGAAGCCTCAGGACCCTCATCCAGCTGGTCCTGGGGCTGAGTTCACAAACCTGTTCTACTAACACAGTGAAGCCTCAGGACCCTCATCCAGCTGGTCCTGGGGCTGAGTTCACAAACCTGTTCTACTAACACACTGAAGCCTCAGGACCCTCATCCAGCTGGTCCTGGGGCTGAGTTCACAGACCTGTTCTACTAACACACTGAAGCCTCAGGACCCTCATCCAGCTGGTCCTGGGGCTGAGTTCACAAACCTGTTCTACTAACACACTGAAGCCTCAGGACCCTCATCCAGCTGGTCCTGGGGCTGAGTTCACAAACCTGTTCTACTAACACACTGAAGCCTCAGGACCCTCATCCAGCTGGTCCTGGGGCTGAGTTCACAAACCTGTTCTACTAACACACTGAAGCCTCAGGACCCTCATCCAGCTGGTCCTGGGGCTGAGTTCACAAACCTGTTCTACTAACACACTGAAGCCTCAGGACCAGAACATCCAATCAATCAGAATAAACCAAATTACAACACAGTCAAAACAAAACTACATTGCTTATTGGGAAACACAAGCACAAACACAAAGCAAAATGCAGTGCTATCTGGCCCTAAATCGACACAACACCATAGCAAACTATTTTACCATGGTTACTTATCAAAACCTTGACAAAGTACAGGCTCAATGAGCACAGCCTTGGCATTGAGAAGGGTAGACACAGGAAAACCTGGCTCCCTGTAGAGGAAAGGCTGTAAAACCACTGCACCACAGCAGAACCTGAGACGGAGCTGCATTTCCTGACAAAAAAAAAAAAATGTTAAAAAAATATATATATACACACGTATATATAAAACAAATAGTTTCCCCAAATTTTTCCCCTGATGAGAATAGGCTACACGTCCTGTTGGGGGAAGACGCAGAGAATTGTGGGTTGGCGGCGCACTACATTGCTGCCTGCCATAAGATGTGGTACAGTGTCTGACAGACCAACCAACCTGCCCTCAATGCCATTGTATGTTTACCCTTGATTATACATTTATATTTTAGTCATTTAGCAGACGCTCTTAACCAGAGGGACTTACAGTAGTGAATGCATACATTTCATAAATCTTTTCCTCCGTACTGGTCCCCCGTGGGAATCGAACCCACAACCCTGGCGTTGCAAACACCATGCTCTACCAACTGAGCCACACAGGACTATTATTGTTGTTACTGATTGTCCCGTTGACAATCTTGATGTATTATTATGAATAATAATAATATTATTATTTAATATTGCAAATTAAGTAATTAATTTCCGAAGTAAGCGTTGGAAATTTGTACATTGTTACGTCAAGAAAATAAATCAATTTGAATGAGATATTTGACAGATATAGAGCGAATGCGAGACTGAAGTAAAGAGATGGGAAGAGAGAAAGAAAGACAGAAAGAGAGAGAGAGAGAGAAAGGCAGAGAGAGAGAGAGGGAGAGAGAAAGAGAGAGAGAGAGAAAGGCAGAGAGAGAGAGAGAGAGAAAGGCAGAGAGAGAGAGAGAGAGAGAGAGAGAGAGAAAGGCGAGAGAGAGAGAGAGAGAGAGAGAGAGAGAGAGAGAGAGAGAGAGAGAAAGGCAGAGAGAGAGAAAGGCAGAGAGAAAGGCAGAGAGAGAGAGAGAGAGAGAGAGGGACAGAAAGAGACAGTGTCTATCGTGTGTGACAGACTGACGGGTACTCTCCCAACGGGCACAGCCGTCAGCTCAACATTTAGTTTTGATGTACATTTGGTTGAGTCAACAACAACAACATGTCATTGGATTTAGGTGAAAAGTTTTTAAATGCCCTTTACATTGATGCAACATAATCACAGATTTTTTTAGGGGGTTGAAATTACTTGCAAACCACATTGATTCAACCAGTTCCTGCCCAGTGGGCTGTGTGAGGTCCAACAACCTGTGGAGCGGAAATTGAGAACACTGTTGGTTTTTTCCATCTTTGCACAGGTGCCGTGTGTGTGTGTGTGTGTGTGTGTGTGTGTGTGTGTGTGTGTGTGTGTGTGTGTGTGTGTGTGTGTGTGTGTGTGTGTGTGTGTGTGTGTGTGTGTGTGTGTGTGTGTGTGTGACACACTGACCCAAATCACACGTGTCAGCCATTTCTC
Organism: Salmo salar; assembly: GCF_965601325.2. Classification (NCBI taxonomy): domain Eukaryota; kingdom Metazoa; phylum Chordata; class Actinopteri; order Salmoniformes; family Salmonidae; genus Salmo; species Salmo salar. The sequence goes on from NC_138314.1 coordinate 46,188,481, forward strand.
ATTTGTACCCGCTGACATCCTCAAACAGTCCCGCAGCTGTTGCAATGAGGTCAAACATGCATCTAGCCAGGTACTGAAACCTAGCCCAACGTTAGACAAATGTTGATTCAACAACATATAATCAGCATACAGGACAGTGGCAGAGGGCAGAAAGAGCAGTAGGAAACAGATCGCATTGAGTTGTGTGTACTACAGTACAGTACAGTAACTATACCGTTAAGACTCCACATCAGAGACTACAGTACAGTAACTATACCGTTAAGACTCCACATCAGAGACTACAGTACAGTAACTATACCGTTAAGACTCCACATCAGAAACTACAGTACAGTAACTATACCGTTAAGACTCCACATCAGAGACTACAGTACAGTACAGTAACTATACCGTTAAGACTCCACATCAGAGACTACAGTACAGTAACTATACCGTTAAGACTCCACATCAGAGACTACAGTAACTATACTGTTAAGACTCCACATCAGAAACTACAGTACAGTAACTATACCGTTAAGACTCCACATCAGAGACTACAGTACAGTACAGTAACTATACCGTTAAGACTCCACATCAGAGACTACAGTACAGTAACTATACCGTTAAGACTCCACATCAGAGACTACAGTAACTATACTGTTAAGACTCCACATCAGAGACTATAGTACAGTAACTATACCGTTAAGACTCCACATCAGAGACTACAGTACAGTAACTATACCGTTAAGACTCCACATCAGAGACTACAGTACAGTAACTATACCGTTAAGACTCCACATCAGAAACTACAGCACAGTAACTATACCGTTAAGACTCCACATCAGAGACTACAGTACAGCACAGTAACTATACCGTTAAGACTCCACATCAGAAACTACAGTAACTATACCGTTAAGACTCCACATCAGAAACTACAGTAACTATACCGTTAAGACTCCACATCAGAAACTACAGTACAGTAACTATACCGTTAAGACTCCACATCAGAAACTACAGTACAGTAACTATACCGTTAAGACTCCACATCAGAAACTACAGTAACTATACCGTTAAGACTCCACATCAGAGACTACAGCACAGTAACTATACCGTTAAGACTCCACATCAGAAACTACAGTAACTATACCGTTAAGACTCCACATCAGAAACTACAGTACAGTAACTATACCGTTAAGACTCCACATCAGAGACTACAGCACAGTAACTATACCGTTAAGACTCCACATCAGAAACTACAGTACAGTAACTATACCGTTAAGACTCCACATCAGAAACTACAGTACAGTAACTATACCGTTAAGACTCCACATCAGAAACTACAGTACAGTAACTATACCGTTAAGACTCCACATCAGAGACTACAGTACAGTAACTATACCGTTAAGACTCCACATCAGAGACTACAGTACAGTAACTATACCGTTAAGACTCCACATCAGAAACTACAGTACAGTAACTATACCGTTAAGACTCCACATCAGAAACTACAGTAACTATACCGTTAAGACTCCACATCAGAAACT
>NC_138314.1:46195000-46232500 GCF_965601325.2 Salmo salar
CATCTGTTATAACAGGACCAGCTGTATGTCATCTGTTATAACAGGACCAGCAGTATGTCATCTGTTATAACAGGACCAGCAGTATGTCATCTGTTATAGCAGGACCAGCTGTATGTCATCTGTTATAGCAGGACCAGCAGTATGTAATCTGTTATAGCAGGACCAGCTGTATGTCATCTGTTATAGCAGGACCAGCAGTATGTCATCTGTTATAACAGGACCAGCTGTATGTCATCTGTTATAACAGGACCAGCTGTATGTCATCTGTTATAACAGGACCAGCAGTATGTCATCTGTTATAGCAGGACCAGCTGTATGTCATCTGTTATAGCAGGACCAGCAGTATGTAACCTGTTATAGCAGGACCAGCTGTATGTCATCTGTTATAGCAGGACCAGCAGTATGTCATCTGTTATAACAGGACCAGCTGTATGTCATCTGTTATAACAGGACCAGCAGTATGTCATCTGTTATAGCAGGACCAGCTGTATGTCATCTGTTATAACAGGACCAGCAGTATGTCATCTGTTATAGCAGGACCAGCTGTATGTCATCTGTTATAGCAGGACCAGCAGTATGTAACCTGTTATAGCAGGACCAGCTGTATGTCATCTGTTATAGCAGGACCAGCAGTATGTCATCTGTTATAACAGGACCAGCTGTATGTCATCTGTTATAACAGGACCAGCAGTATGTCATCTGTTATAGCAGGACCAGCTGTATGTCATCTGTTATAACAGGACCAGCAGTATGTCATCTGTTATAGCAGGACCAGCTGTATGTCATCTGTTATAGCAGGACCAGCTGTATGTCATCTGTTATAACAGGACCAGCAGTATGTCATCTGTTATAGCAGGACCAGCTGTATGTCATCTGTTATAGCAGGACCAGCTGTATGTCATCTGTTATAACAGGACCATCAGTATGTCATCTGTTATAGCAGGACCAGCAGTATGTCATCTGTTATAACAGGACCAGCAGTATGTCTTCCTCCTGTTGTCCTAGGTTCTAAATTCCACCCTCCTGTTGTCCTGGGTTCTAAATTCCACCCTCCTGTTGTCCTAGGTTCTCAATTCCACCCTCCTGTTGTCCTGGGTTCTAAATTCCACCCTCCTGTTGTCCTAGGTTCTCAATTCCACCCTCCTGTTGTCCTAGGTTCTCAATTCCACCCTCCTGTTGTCCTAGGTTCTCAATTCCACCTTCCTGTTGTCGTAGGTTCTACAATCCACCCTCCTGTTGTCCTTGGTTTTATATTCTACAATTTTTTGGTTCTAGGTTCAAAACAACAACCTGATGTTGTCCAAGGTTCTAAATTCTACCCTCCTGTTTTCCTAGTTTTTATATTTCAACCTCCTATTGTCCTAGGTTCTAAATTCCACTCTCCTGATGTCATAAGTTCTAAATTCCACCCTCCATTTATCCTGTGTTCTAAATTCCAACCCCCTCTTGTCCTAGGTTCTAAATTCCACCATCCTTTTGTTCTGGGTTCTAAATTCGCCCCTCCTGTGGTACTAGGTAATAAATTCCACCCTCTGGTTGTCCATGGTGTTAAATTCCAAACCCTTTTGTCATAGGTTTTAAATTCCACCCTCTGGTTGTCCAAGGTTCTAAATTAAACCCCCCTGTTGTCCTAAGATCTATATTCCACCCTCCTGTTGTCCTAGGTTCTAAATTCCCTCCACCTGTTGTCCTAGAGTCTAAATTCCACCCTCATGATGTCCTAGGTTCTAAATTCCCTCCACCTGTTGTCCTAGAGTCTAAATTCCACCCTCCTGTTGTCCTAGGTTCTAAATTCCCTCCACCTGTTGTCCTAGAGTCTAAATTCCACCCTCATGATGTCCTAGGTTCTAAATTCCCTCCACCTGTTGTCCTAGAGTGTAAATTCCACCCTCCTGTTGTCCTAGGTTCTAAATTCCCTCCACCTGTTGTCCTAGAGTCTAAATTCCACCCTCATGATGTCCTAGGTTTTGTACTCCACCATTCTGTTGTTCTAGGTTCAAAAATGTTAACCTCCTGTAGTCCCTTTGTTTTCAATTTTACTCTCCTGTTTTCCTAGGTTTTATATTCCTACTGTTATTCTAATTTAAAAATTCCAACCTCCTCTTGTCCTAGGTGTCACGGCTGTTTGAAGGAGCGGACCAAAATGCAGCGTGTTCGTAGTTCCACATATTTATTAAAAGTGAAACTGAATGCAATACACTGAAATACTTGAAAACACAAAAACAACAAACCGTGACGCAGAGAGGAAAACACACTACTCAAAAGATAATAACCCACAAAACAGGAAGAGAAAAACCCCTACTTAAATATGATCTCTAATCAGAGGCAATGAGGATCAGCTGCCTCCAATTAGAGATCAACCCCAAACAATCCCAACATAGAAATAGAAAACATAGAACAACCCAAAACGCCCCCTGTCACACCCTGCCCTACTCTACTATAGAAAATGACATCTTACTAGGGTCAGGACGTGACACTAGGTTCTCATTTCCACCCTCCTCTTGTCCTAGGTATTAAATTCCACCCTCTTTTTGTCCTAGGTTTTAAATTCCAACCTCCTTTTATCCTACGTTTTATATTCCAACCTCCTTTTGTTCTACGTTGTAAATTCCACCCTCTTGTCCTAGGTTCTAAATTCCTCCTTCCTGTTGTCTTAGGTTCTAAATTCCACCTTCCTGTTGTCCTATGTTCTAAAATCCTGCTTATTGTTAACCTAGGTTCTAAATTTCACCCTCCTTTTGTCCGAGGATTTAAATTCCACCCTTATGTTGTCCTAGGTTCTAAATTCAACCCTCCTGTTGTCTTAGGTTCTAAATTCAACCCTCCTGTTGTCCTAGGTTCTAAATTTCACCCTCCTGTTGTCCTAGGTTCTATTGTCCAATCTCCTGTTGATCTACGTTCAACATTTTAACAGCCTATTGTCCTAGGTTCTAAATTCCCCTCTCCTGTTGTCCTAGGTTCTAAATTCCACCCTCCTGTTGTCCTAGATTCTAAATTCCACCCTCCTGTTGTCCTGGGTTCTAAATTCCACCCTCCTGTTGTCCTAGGTTCTAAATTCAACACTCCTGTTGTCCTAGGTTCTAAATTCAAACCTCCTTTTGTCCTAGGTTTTATTGTCCAATCTCCTGTTGTCCTAAGTTCTAAATTCCAACCACCAGTTGTCCTAGGTTCTAAATTCCACCGTCCAGTTGTCCTAGGTTCTAAATTCCACCCTCCAGTTGTCCTAGGTTCTAAATTCCACCGTCCAGTTGTCCTAGGTTCTAAATTCCACCCTCCTTTTGTCTTAGGTTTTAAAATCCACCCTCCATTTTTAATAGGTTCTAAATTAAACACTCCTGTTGTCCTAAGTTCTAAATGCCACCCTTCTGTTGTCCTAGGTTTTATTGTTCAATCTCCTGTTGATCTACGTTCAACATTTTAACAGCCTGTTGTCCTAGGTTCTAAATTCCACCCTCCTGCTGTTCTAGATTCAACATTCCAACCTCCTAGGTTCTAAATTCCACCCTCCTGTTGTCTTAGGTTTTTTATTCCACCCTCCTGTTGATGAAGGTTCTAAATACCACCCTCCTTTAGTTCTAGGTTCTGAAAACAACCCTCCAGTTGTCCTAGGTTCTCAATTCCACCCTCCTTTTGTCCTAGGTTTTAAATTCCACCTTCCTTTTGCCATAGGTTCTCAATTCCACCCTCCTTTTGTCCTACATTTTAAATTCCACCCTCCTGTTGTCCTAGTTTCTAAATTCCACCCTCCTGTTGTCCTAAGGTTTTATATTCAACTCTCCTGTTGTCCTAGGTTCAACATTCCAACCTCCTCTTGTCCGAGGTTTTAAATTCCACCCTTCTGTTGTCCTAGGTTCTAAATTCCACCCTCCTTTTGAGCTTGGTTTTAAATTCCACCCTCCTGTTGTCTTAGGTTCTAAATTCCACCCTCCTTTTGGGCTTGGTTTTAAATTCCACCCTCATGTTGTCCTAGGTTCTAAATTCCACCCTCCTTTTGTCCTAGGCTCTAAATTACACCCTCCTGTTGTCCTAGGTTCTAAATTCCACCCTCCTGTTGTCCTAGGTTCTAAATTCCACCCTCCTTTTGTCCTAGGCTCTAAATTCCACCCTCCTTTTGTCCTAGGCTCTACATGCCACCTTCCTATTGTCCTAGTTTAATATTCCACCTTTTTGTTGTTCTAGGTTCAAAATTCCAACCTTGTTGTCCCAGGTTTTATATTCCACCCTCCTGTTGTTTTAGGTGCTAAATTCCACCCTCCTGTTGTCCTTGGATCTAAACTCCACCCTCCTGTTGTCCTTGGATCTAAACTCCACCCTTCTGTTGTCCTAGGTTCTAAACTCCACCCTTCTGTTGTCCTTGGATCTAAACTCCACCCTTCTGTTGTCCTAGGATCTAAACTCCACCCTTCTGTTGTCCTAGGTTCTAAACTCCACCCTTCTGTTGTCCTAGGATCTAAACTCCACCCTTCTGTTGTCCTAGGATCTAAACTCCACCCTTCTGTTGTCCTAGGTTCTAAACTCCACCCTTCTGTTGTCCTTGGATCTAAACTCCACCCTTCTGTTGTCCTAGGTTCTAAACTCCACCCTTCTGTTGTCCTTGGATCTAAACTCCACCCTTCTGTTGTCCTAGGTTCTAAACTCCACCCTTCTGTTGTCCTTGGATCTAAACTCCACCCTTCTGTTGTCCTAGGATCTAAACTCCACCCTTCTGTTGTCCTAGGATCTAAACTCCACCCTTCTGTTGTCCTTGGATCTAAACTCCACCCTTCTGTTGTCCTAGGATCTAAACTCCACCCTTCTGTTGTCCTAGGATCTAAACTCCACCCTTCTGTTGTCCTAGGTTCTAAACTCCACCCTTCTGTTGTCCTTGGATCTAAACTCCACCCTTCTGTTGTCCTAGGATCTAAACTCCACCCTTCTGTTGTCCTAGGATTTAAATTCCACCCTTGTTTAAATTACTGGAATAATAAAAATGCACTGGTCCAGAGAATAATCTCACGGTCTCTTTCTCTCTCCCCATGAGCAGGTGTGTGTGTCAGAATGATGAGCAGTGCATCATGGTCTCTGTTTGCCAAGCAGCATTGACTGGTGTCTCCCAGGTTTCAGAGTTGTGTATGTGCGTCACAGCCTTTGATATGAATGACTTCCTACTGTTGCACCTGCTGCCCCTCTCTAATCACCTCCACACTGTTATTTTATCAAATCAATTCTCTGAAATTATTATTACGTGATTAAACTAATCATGTAAATGTAATTAACTAGGAAGTCGGGGCACCAAGGAAAATCTTCAAGATTACAAAGTTATAATTTTCCTAATATAACTATTCAGATATTTTAATATCTGATCAATTAGTCTTCTAATTAATGAAATATTCTTTACCTCACTTTAGTCTCATTCCAAACGTCGTAAATTGTTGGTTATCTGCACGAACCCAGCTTTCACTATGAATCATCCATACATCAATTGTCTTAATCATTTATTTACTAACTAACTAAATAATCACAGAAACAAACAAACCGCAGATCACGACGCCAGGAGGAGTCAATCACCACCTTCCAGAGACACCTGAAACCCCACCTCTTTAAGGAATACCTGGGATAGGATAAAGTAATCCTTCTAACCCCCCCCTTAAAAGATTTAGATGCACTATTGTAAAGTGGTTGTTCCACTGGATATCATAAGGTGAATGCACCAATTTGTAAGTCGCTCTGGATAAGAGCGTCTGCTAAATGACTTAAATGTAATGTAAATGTAATATGGTTACAAGGAAATGATAGGGGAGGTTCCCTAGCGGGCTAAGCCGATATGACGGCTTGGTGGACAAAGGGAAGTGGGTGTGGACTGAGAAGGGCGCGAAAGACAAAAGAGTCACTACACATTTGATCATTATTAATTGAAATGCTAAACCTTTGCACATGAACGCTCACTCATTCGGGAATCATTGCAATCAATATATATTTAAACTCAGCGTGTCGTCAGAGATCTCTGTTGGAATCGTCCATCTTTCCGTTGGAAAGTTCATCCGCTCGTCTCTCCATCTGCTTCCAAAATGTATTTAGTGGTTAGAATGGATACTTCAGAGTCCCATTCAGAAATATTCTTATAGAATAGATGTTTCGGCGGTTGTCGGTCCTCTCATCTCAGGTTAACATAATTTCAAGCTGCAAACTAGTAATTAGTATCTAAGATTTGCTCTTCTTCTGTCGGGATTGATAGTCTCAGAGTTTCAACAACCATTACAACCTTAGCTTATACTAAGGTTTTTTTGTGGTCTCTACAACCTTCACTCCCTCAGCTGACTGAGGTATGCATGGTCTAAAAGAGGATTTTTTTCAGGTGGGGGTTTTATTCGGAACAGTAGAAAAGGGCCAGATCAATGTCTGTGCTCATGGGGGCGGGGCAATGACTTAGTTAAACTTTAAAGGGAATACAATTCTCTCACATTAACGGTTTCAAATCACATTACATCATTTCACAAATAGTTTCATCTTTACTCATTCATTTTATACAATAATTAGATGCAAACCTCATAACGGAGGCACCTGTATAAACAGAGTTGTGGTAATGTGGCTGTATTGTCTTTCATGAGGTTACAAACATGAAACAAAACGGACCGGGTCGTAGCTGGCTTCTCCACCGACCGTTTACACATTCTCCAAAACATGGATATTGTTCAGTTCTCAAGTTCTGTGATGTAGAAGAAGTTATTTTGTTCTACTGTGAAACTCTCTCTATACTGCATGGCCATGAGGAGAGAGTCTCCTCCAGGAATTTACGACCTGAGATAACAGAACCTGGGTGTAGGAGAGGGAGAGAGAGGTGGTGAGAGAGAGGGGGATGGTACTCGCTATACCCAAAGAGGGCCACGTCATGACAACACACACACACACACACACACCGACCTCCCAATCAATCTGTCCATCCCAGCCAAGCCTTCACTGAGATCACGCTGTTTTCTGATATTTTACCAAGGCTGCTTCATGACTGGTTCCATGTAGAAGACACTGCCTCCTCATGGGTTCCCAGCTGCAGGGTTCACGGTAACACAGAGAATACGAGTGACTACTAGATTAATGCAGCATGGCCCCTTATAGGAACACAATCTATCAGGCCCATAAAGCAGCTTTATTTTTTAGTCTCTCTCCCCCTCCCTATCTCTCTCTACCCCTTCTCTTTCTCTCTCTCTCTCTCTACCCACTCTCTCTATCTCCTCCCTCTACCCTACTCTCTCTCTCCCCATCCCTATCTCTCTCTACCCCTTCTCTCTCTCTCTCTCTCTCTCTCTACCCACTCTCTCTCTCTCTCCCTCTACCCTACTCTCTCTCTCTCTCCCCATCCCTATCTCTCTCTACCCCTTCTCTTTCTCTCTCTCTCTCTACCCACTCTCTCTATCTCCTCCCTCTACCCTACTCTCTCTCTCCCCATCCCTATCTCTCTCTACCCCTTCTCTTTCTCTCTCTCTCTCTCTACCCACTCTCTCTCTCTCTCCCTCTACCCTACTCTCTCTCTCTCTCCCCATCCCTATCTCTCTCTACCCCTTCTCTTTCTCTCTCTCTCTCTACCCACTCTCTCTATCTCCTCCCTCTACCCTACTCTCTCTCTCCCCATCCCTATCTCTCTCTACCCCTTCTCTTTCTCTCTCTCTCTCTCTACCCACTCTCTCTATCTCCTCCCTCTACCCTACTCTCTCTCTCTCTCCCCATCCCTATCTCTCTCTACCCCTTCTCTTTCTCTCTCTCTCTCTCTACCCACTCTCTCTCTCTCTCCCTCTACCCTACTCTCTCTCTCTCTCCCCATCCCCATCCCTATCTCTCTCTACCCCTTCTCTTTCTCTCTCTCTCTCTCTACCCACTCTCTCTATCTCCTCCCTCTACCCTACTCTCTCTCTCTCTCCCCCTGCAGGTTGTTTAATATTGCAGTAAAGCCCTGATATTAAAAGTGCAGGGAGTCTTTTTATGTGGGTCTGATATATCTCCATGACGACGATGCCACGCGCCTCACTAACACTCTCCACCCACCAAAACACACACACACACAAACCACTGCAGTGCAGCAGCAAGTCAGGCTTGGGGCACCATCATGATTTAAACACCTGGCCCGACAGTGGGCCGGAACAGGTCCAGACAGGGCAATTAGTAAATGAACTCCAATAGACTGACTTACACTCTAGTCTTCTTTTCTCTCATTGCCACCGTTGTGGAGTATTGAAACGCAGGTGAATTAATCACTCATGACTTTGAAGTTTATGTTTACAGTTAGTCTGAAGTTAGTATGTAATATATTTGTTTACCAACAATTGTTTTGGTTACTTTAATTTGATAGTATTTTCATGTAGAGTAGATCCAACTGTGGTTTTTGCCTTGTGTTTGACCATACATTACAGGAGTATACCAATAATAAGGAAAAGTGGAGAGTAGGGTAAGTCTAAGTGACCAGATATTTAGGAAGAGGTCATCCATTTCATGGAGTGAAGGAAGAAACCGCAATATATAAAACTGTTAAATTAGGTCACCCCCCCCCCACCCCCACCCCCCCCCCCCCCCCCACCCCCAACAAAAAAACAAAACAGATTCACTAAATCAAATGCATTTGTGTTCGAGATTTCATGATGCTTGTATCTAAACCAAAGTAGATTGTTTTAAGACTTGTTGTATACATCATTTGGGGGTCTCTGAAAGATATAATACGAGATCCTAAACCTAGCATGAGGGTCATTCTTGAATTACGGTGGCATTTGGGCGGAAAAATGTATGTATTTTGGTACGTCTTCACATTCTAAATAAACTAATATGACAGCTTAATGACTTTCAATAATGTTTACCATTATAATAACATAGTGCCACCAGTTAGATGAATAACACCAATGATGGTGGTCCCGTGTGGGCTCAGTGGGTAGAGCATGGCACTTAACATGCCAGGGTTGTGGGTTCAATTCCCACAGGGGAGGGGGGACAAGTGCAAACAAATACTTACATGTATGCAGTCACTCTGGATAAGAGATTCTGTTAAATAGCTAAAATGTAAACGATAACCTCCAATGAGAAATTGGAGGATAACAAAACAACAAAAAAAAAACGAGGCCACAAATGCTCAAATCTAAAGCCATCAAGCCTTCAAAAAAAGAATTGACTGAAGTGATATGACTAGTGATTTCGCTCACCATGTTATTTCCCTTCATTTAAAACACCAAGTGACCCTTTGTATTCAGACACACCAAATGATCAATGGAATACTCAGACTTATGACATACGAAAAGGGTGTGATTGGCTAATAATGTTCTTTAATATAGACCCCCCCTCCCCACTGAAGGGACTGCTTAAGCTTCCTGTATATCTTTGTAATCAGTGACTTTCAAGTCAGTAACACCAATGACTTAAAACTGAGAGACACACATTAAAACAACAATATTTATTTAATAACCTTTTTTTTTTAATTATTATTGTTATACACAATATATTAAATAGTTTTGTTCACTGTCTAGCATTCAAAAAAATAATAAAGATATATCTCTCTCTAAATCACAAAACATGTCACACATCACCAGTGGAAAAAGCCTATAATACAAATAGATATTTTGCAGTACAAAAGGACTTGCATATGTTTACTTATTAAATAACAGTTAAATAAAAATGGAAAATGTATTGTCATGTTTTGGTCATTTTAACCCCCTAGCGTCGATGTCCGCAGAAATCCCAATTGGCATAAATACAAAATCAAAATGTGTCTGTTTTAAAATGTTTTTACATGGTGTCAAAAAGGAAAGCATTTAGCATCTCAATAGAAGAATGACCCATGAAAGTGGATCCTTGTAGTTCTGTGGGCTAATATAGACAACATGGTTGCTTTTGGCGGTAAATTGCGCCAATTTGGCCAGCGGCAAGTTGAGCCTATGACCACCATACCCCATACAAATGATGATTGCATGCCCCGTGTATACAAATGTAAAACAAGCTGACCCCCCCCCCCCCCCCCACACCCGTGAGTTTCTTGAAAGAGCAGCCAATGAAGTGACAGAAGGGAAGAAGTCCATTCGAGTTGCAGAAAATGTAAATGAATGTGTGCTAAAGAGAGGCTGTGAGAGAGAACTACAAAGTCTTGTTTGATGACATGGAGTCTGAGTTTGAGAAACATATCGAGGAATCTCACGGACCAGTTTCATGGCCTTTAGTAGCCTCAAATGCAGAGAGAACTTGTCTATGAAACAACAGCCCTGTCACAGACAAGAAACGGCTCAACTTACTCTGTCCCTATGCTCAAGAGACCACTTTTTTGGGGGACAAGCTACACTATATATACAAAAGTATGTGGACACTCCTTCGAATTCGGGCTATTTCAGCCACACCTGTTGCTGACAGGTGTATAAAATCGAGCGCACAGCCATGCAATCTCCATAGACAAACATTGGCAGTAGAATGGCCCGTACTGAAGAGCTCAGTGACTTTCAACGTGGCACCGTCATCGGATGCCGCCTTTTCAACAAGTCAGTTCATCAAATTTCTGCCCTGCTACTGCCGTTATTGTGAAGTGGAATCATCTAGGAGCAACACCGGCTCAGCCGTGAAGTGGTAGGCCACACAAGATCTGAGAACGGGACCGCAGAGTGCTGTAGGGCATGAAAATTGTCTGTCCTCGGTTGCAACACTCACTGCAGAGTTCCAAACTGCCTCTGGAACCAACGTCAGCACAAGAACTGTTCGTTGGGAGCTTCATGAAATGGGTTTCCATGGCCGAGCAGCCGCACAAAATCCTAAGATCACCATGCGCAATGTCAAGCGTCGGCTGGAGTGGTGTAAATCTCGCCGCCATTGGACTCTGGAGCAGTGGAAATGCGTTCTCTGGAGTGACGAATCACGCTTCACCATCTGGCAGTCCAACGGACAAATCTGGGTTTGGTAGATGCCAGGAGAACGCTACCTGCCTGAATGCATAGTGCCAACTGTAAAGTTTGGTGGAGGAGGAATAATGGTCTGGGGCTGTTTTTAATGGTTTGGGCCCCTTAGTTCCAGTGAAGGGAAATCTTAACGCTACAGCATAAAATGACATTCTAGATGATTCTGTGCTTCCAACTTTGTGGAATCGTTTGGGGAAGGTCCTTTCCTATTTCTGACAATGCCCCCACGCACAAAGCGAGGTCCATACAGAAATGTGGAAGAACTTGACTGAACTGCACAGAGCCCTGACATCAACCCCATTGAACAAGTTTGGGATGAATTGAAATGCCGACTGCGAGCCAGGCCTAATCGCCCAACATCAGTGCCCGACCTTAATGCTCTTGTGGCTGAATGGAAGCAAGTCCCCACAGCAATGTTCCAACATCTAGTGGAAAGCCTTCCCAGAAGAGTGGAGGCTGTTATAGCAGCAAGGTTTTGGTACCCTTTACCAGATCTGTGCCTCGTCACAATCCTGTCTCGGAGCTCTGCAGACAATTCCTTCGACCTCATGGCTTGGTTTTTGCTCTGTCATGCACTGTCAACTGTGGGAGCTTATATAGACAGGTGTGTGCCTTCCTAAATCAGGGGGGAAGGGTACCTCCATTAACCTAACCCTAACGCTTCCCAAACCTCTCCCTAACGCTTCCCAAACCTCTCCCTAACGCTTCCCAAACCTCTCCCTAACCCTAACGCTTCCCAAACCTCTCCCTAACCCTAACGCTTCCCAAACCTCTCGCTAACGCTTCCCAAACCTCTCCCTAACGCTTCCCAAACCTCTCCCTAACCCTAACGCTTCCCAAACCTCTCCCTAACACTTCCCAAACCTCTCCCTAACCCTAACGCTTCCCAAACCTCTCCCTAACCCTAACGCTTCCCAAACCTCTCGCTAACGCTTCCCAAACCTCTCCCTAACGCTTCCCAAACCTCTCCCTAACCCTAACGCTTCCCAAACCTCTCCCTAACACTTCCCAAACCTCTCCCTAACCATAACGCTTCCCAAACCTCTCCCTAACCCAAACCTCTCCCTAACCCTAACGCTTCCCAAACCTCTCCCTAACGCTTCCCAAACCTCTCCCTAACCCTTCCCAAACCTCTCCCTAACACTTCCCAAACCTCTCCCTAACCATAACGCTTCCCAAACCTCTCCCTAACCCTAACGCTTCCCAAACCTCTCCCTAACCCTAACGCTTCCCAAACCTCTCCCTAACCCTTCCCAAACCTCTCCCTAACCCTAACCCTTCCCAAACCTCTCCCTAACCATAACGCTTCCCAAACCTCTCCCTAACCCTTCCCAAACCTCTCCCTAACACTTCCCAAACCTCTCCCTAACCCTCCCCAAACCTCTCCCTAACACTTCCCAAACCTCTCCCTAACCCTTCCCAAACCTCTCCCTAACGCTTCCCAAACCTCTCCCTAACCCTTCCCAAACCTCTCCCTAACGCTTCCCAAACCTCTCCCTAACCCTTCCCAAACCTCTCCCTAACGCTTCCCAAACCTCTCCCTATCCCTTCCCAAACCTCTCCCTAACGCTTCCCAAACCTCTCCCTAACCCTTCCCAAACCTCTCCCTAACGCTTCCCAAACCTCTCCCTAACCCTTCCCAAAACTCTCCCTAACGCTTCCCAAACCTCTCCCTAACGCTTCCCAAACCTCTCCCTAACCCTTCCCAAAACTCTCTAACCAGGGATCTCTTTGTCTGGAAGATGGCAGTGTTGTTGTCAGGCCAACAAGTGTGGAACTGCCAGAGACCCCATCAATCATAAAGTCACTACGGCAGCAATTCTCTCTACAGAGACAGCTCAATGTCACACTGACTGGCTGGTTGACTGACACGATAACGCTCCCATCCACTCTCCTTCTTTCTCTCTGACACTTGTACTCTCTCTCTCTCTGACACTTGTACTCTCTCTCTCTCTGGCATGATTCTCTCTCTCTCTCTCTCTCTCTCTCTCTCTCTCTCTCTCAATTCAAGGGGCTTTATTGGCATGGGAAACATATGTTAACATTGCCAAAGCAAGTGAAGTAGATAATATACAAAAGTGAAATAAACAATAAAAATGAACAGTAAACATTACACTCACAGAAGTTCCAATAGAATAAAGACATTACAAATGTCATATTATGTGTGTATATACACAGTGTTGTAACGATGTGCAAATGGTTAAAGTACAAAAGGGAAAATAAATAAACATAAATATGGGTTGTATTTACAATGCTGTTTGTTCTTCACTGGTTGCCCTTTTCTTGTGGCAACAGGTCACACATCTTGCTGCTGTGATGCAACACTGTGGTATTTCACCCAGTAGATATGGGAGTTTATCAACATTGGGTTTGTGTAGTCTGAGGGAAATATGTGTCTCTAATATGGTCATACATTTGCCAGGAGGTTAGGAAGTGCAGCTCAGTTTCCACCACATTTTGTGGGCAGTGTTGCACACAGCCTGTCTTCTCTTGAGAGCCAGGTCTGCCTACGGCGGCCTTTCTCAATAGCAAGGCTATGCTCACTGAGTCTGTGCATAGTCAAAGCTTTCCTTAAGTTTGAGTCAGTCACAGTGGTCAGGTATTCTGCCACTGTGTCCTCTCTGTTTAGATGCCAAATAGCATTCTAGTTTGCTCTGTTTTTTTGTTAATTCTTTCCAATGTGTCAAGTCATTATCTTTTTGTTTTCTCATGATTTGGTTGGGTCTAATGGTGTTGCTGTCCTGGGGCTCTGTGGGGTCTGTTTGTGTTGCTGTCCTGGGGCTCTGTGGGGTCTGTTTGTGTTTGTGAACAGAGCCCCAGGACCAGCTTGCTTTGGGGACTCTTCTCCAGGTTCATCTCTCTGTAGGTGATGGCTTTGTAATGGAAGGTTTGGGAATCGCTTCCTTTCAGGTGGTTGTAGAATTTAACGTCTATTTTTCTGGATTTTGATCATTATCTGTTATCGGCCTAATTCTGCTCTGCCTGCATTATTTGGTGTTTTACGTTGTACACAGAGGATATTTTTGCAGATTCTGCATGCAGAGTCTCAATTTGGGGTTTGTCCCATTTTGTGAATTCTTGGTTGGTGAGCGGACCCCAGACCTCACAACCATAAAGGGCAATGGGTTCTGTAACTGATTCAAGTATTTTCAGCCAGATCCTAATTAGTATGTTGAATTTAGTTCCTTTTGATGGCATAGAAGGCCCTTCTTGCCTTGTCTCTCAGCTCGTTCACAGCTTTGTGGAAGTTACCTGTGGTGCTGATATTTAGGCCAAGGTATGTATAGTTGTTTGTGTGCTCTAGGGCAACGGTGTCTAGATGGAATTTGTATTCGTGGTCCTGGCGACTGGACCTTTTTTGGAACACCATTATTTACTGTCAGGGCCCAGGTCTGACAGAATCTGTGCAGGAGATCTAGGTGCTGCTGTAGGCTCTCCTTGGTTGGTGACAGAAGCACCAGATCATCAGCAAATGGTGGACGTTTGACTTCAGATTCTAGCAGGGTGAGGCCGGGTGCTGCAGACTGTTCTAGTGCCCTCGCCAATTCGTTGATATATATGTTGAAAAGGGTGGGACTTAAGCTGCATCCCTGTCTCGCCCTACGGCCCTGTGGGAAGAAATGTGTGTGTTTTTTGCCTATTTTAATCGCATACTTGTTTGTGTACATGGATTTTATTATGTCGTATGTTTTTCCCCCAACACCACTTTCCATCAATTTGTATAGCAGACCCTCAGGCCAAATTGAGTCAGAGGCTTTTTTGAAATCAACAAAGCATGAGAAGACTTTTCCTTTGTTTTGGTTTGTTTGTTTGTCAATTAGGGTGTGCAGGGTGAATACGTGGTCTGTCGTACGGTAATTTGGTAAAAAGCCAATTTGACATTTGCTCAGTACATTGTTTTCACTGAGGAAATGTACAAGTTCGCTGTTAGTGATAATGCAGAGGATTTTCCCAAGTTTGCTGTTGACGCATATTTAATGGTAGTTATTGGGGTCAAATTTGTCTCCACTTCTGTGGATTGGGGTGATCAGTCCTTGGTTCAAAATATTGGGGAAGATGCCAGAGCTAAGGAGGATGTTAAAGAATTTTAGTATAGCCAACTTGATATTTTATAATTGAATTGAGGATACCATCAACACCACAGGCCTTTTGGGGTTGGAGGGTTTGTATTTTGTCCTGTAGTTCGTTTAGTGTAATTTAATTATCCAGTGGGTTCTGGTAGTCTTTAATAGTTGATTCTAAGATTTATATTTGTTCATGTATATGATTTTGCTGTTTGTTCTTTGTTATAGAGCCAAAAAGATTGGAGAAGTGTTTTATCCATACATCTCCATTTTGGATAGATAATTCTTTGTGTTGTTTGTTTAGTGTTTTCCAATTTTCCCAGAAGTGGTTAGAGTCTATAGATTCTTCAATTACACTGAGCTAATTTCTGACGTGCTGTTCCATCTTTTTCCGTAGTGGACTTCTCTCTCTCTCTCTCTCCCAGGCCTGATCCTTTCTCTCTCCCAGGCCTGATCTCTCTCTCTCTCCCAGGCCTGATGTCTCTCTCTCTCCCAGGCCTGATCTCTCTCTCTCTCCCAGGCCTGATCCTTTCTCTCTCCCAGGCCTGATCTCTCTCTCTCTCCCAGGCCTGATCTCTCTCTCTCTCTCCCAGGCCTGATCCTTTCTCTCTCCCAGGCCTGATCTCTCTCTCCCAGGCCTGATCTCTCTCTCTCTCTCCCAGGCCTGATCCTTTCTCTCTCCCAGGCCTGATCTCTCTCTCCCAGGCCTGATCTCTCTCTCTCCCCCGCTAGCTGCTGCCTTTATCTCAGCCCTGTTCTCAGGCTGGCTCTCGCCTTCTGGCGTCACTTTAACACACTGAGGAATTTAATTTCGCACACACACACCCTTCCACTCACCACTTTAGCTGTAGTGTTAAGATTAAAGCGCAATTAAGAGCTACTACGCATATGACAGATTAGGAGAGAAGTGATGCTGACCCACTTCTACTGTAGTAACCGTTTACTATGGAGGAGAGAGAAGAGAGGGGAGGAAAAGACAGGATTGGGGAGGAGAGAAGAGGGGAGGGAAGGGGGAGAGGAGAAGACAGGAGGAGAGGAGAAAATGGGAGGGAAGGGGGGGAGAGGAGGAGAGGAGAAAAGGGGAGAAGAGATACATATTGTCACTAACTCTTTTTGTACATTTCTATATGTTTGTTGACATATTGAAAGCAGTATCTCAACTCTATGTAATCTGAACATTTATTAAAAAAAACTTGCGGAATTGTATATTTGTTAAAACCTCTTAATGGTAAAATGGCATTTTTTTTCCCCCCATTTCCTGAAAAATGTCTGTTTTTGGAGATGAAAGGTTTCCACCCGACAGCGACGATATTCATAATTTACAGGGAGCCAAACCTGTAAAATGAATTTCGTGTTACTGTACGTCACACTCAACTTGGTGCTGGTTCCTGGGTAGCGGCACGAGGGCGGTACGAGGCGGGGGATGGGGTGCCGGGTGGCACTTGCCCCCCCCCCCCCCCCTTGAAATATATTTGGCCACCCTTGGTGCGCCCCCATTCTCATTGGATCAGTGCGCTGTCAATTTGGCTCAGATTGAAGAAGAACATTTTTTTTGGGAGGGGGGGCTGCTCCATCGAGTTCAGCAAGATAAAAGCGCAGCTGGCGCTGACCAGGCACCACAGGCAGGCTAAAATGAACGCAGCAACACAGTACCACGTTGTCCGTCTGCATTTCTGTCATTAGAATGAAAACTTTCAGAATGACCGAGTAGATACTGACAGAATACAGCCGGGAGACAGACTAGGGAGTGGAAACTGACAGAATACAGCCGGGAGACAGACTAGGGAGTGGATACTGACAGAATACAGCCGGGAGACAGACTAGGGAGTGGATACTGACAGAATACAGCCGGGAGACAGACTAGGGAGTGGAAACTGACAGAATACAGCCGGGAGACAGACTAGGGAGTGGATACTGACAGAATACAGCCGGGAGACAGACTAGGGAGTGGATACTGACAGAATACAGCCGGGAGACAGACTAGGGAGTGGATACTGACAGAATACAGCCGGGAGACAGACTAGGGAGTGGATACTGACAGAATACAGCCGGGAGACAGACTAGGGAGTGGATACTGACAGAATACAGCCGGGAGACAGACTAGGGAGTGGATACTGACAGAATACAGCCGGGAGACAGACTAGGGAGTGGAAACTGACAGAATACAGCCGGGAGACAGACTAGGGAGTGGAAACTGACAGAATACAGCCGGGAGACAGACTAGGGAGTGGATACTGACAGAATACAGCCGGGAGACAGACTAGGGAGTGGATACTGACAGAATACAGCCGGGAGACAGACTAGGGAGTGGATACTGACAGAATACAGCCGGGAGACAGACTAGGAAGTGGATACTGACAGAATACAGCTGGGAGACAGACTAGGGAGTGGATACTGACAGAATACAGCAGGGAGACAGACTAGGGAGTGGATACTGACAGAATACAGCCTGGAGACAGACTAGGGAGTGGATACTGACAGAATACAGCCGGGAGACAGACTAGGGAGTGGATACTGACAGAATACAGCCGGGAGACAGACTAGGGAGTGGATACTGACAGAATACAGCCGGGAGACAGACTAGGGAGTGGATACTGACAGAATACAGCCGGGAGACAGACTAGGGAGTGGATACTGACAGAATACAGCCGGGAGACAGACTAGGGAGTGGATACTGACAGAATACAGCCGGGAGACAGACTAGGGAGTGGATACTGACAGAATACAGCCTGGAGACAGACTAGGGAGTGGATACTGACAGAATACAGCTGGGAGACAGACTAGGGAGTGGATACTGACAGAATACAGCCTGGAGACAGACTAGGGAGTGGATACTGACAGAATACAGCCGGGAGACAGACTAGGGAGTGGATACTGACAGAATACAGCCGGGAGACAGACTAGGGAGTGGATACTGACAGAATACAGCCGGGAGACAGACTAGGGAGTGGATACTGACAGAATACAGCCGGGAGACAGACTAGGGAGTGGATACTGACAGAATACAGCCGGGAGACAGACTAGGGAGTGGATACTGACAGAATACAGCCGGGAGACAGACTAGGGAGTGGATACTGACAGAATACAGCCGGGAGACAGACTAGGGAGTGGATACTGACAGAATACAGCCGGGAGACAGACTAGGGAGTGGATATTGACAGAATACAGCCTGGAGACAGACTAGGGAGTGGATACTGACAGAATACAGCCAGGAGACAGACTAGGGAGTGGATACTGACAGAATACAGCCGGGAGACAGACTAGGGAGTGGAAACTGACAGAATACAGCCTGGGAGACAGACTAGGGAGTGGAAACTGACAGAATGCAGCCGGGAGACAGACTAGGGAGTGGATACTGACAGAATACAGCCGCGAGACAGACTAGGGAGTGGATACTGACAGAATACAGCCGGGAGACAGACTAGGGAGTGGATACTGACAGAATACAGCCGGGAGACAGACTAGGGAGTGGATACTGACAGAATACAGCCGGGAGACAGACTAGGGAGTGGATACTGACAGAATACAGCCTGGAGACAGACTAGGGAGTGGATACTGACAGAATACAGCCGGGAGACAGACTAGGGAGTGGATACTGACAGAATACAGCCGGGAGACAGACTAGGGAGTGGATACTGACAGAATACAGCCGGGAGACAGACTAGGGAGTGGATACTGACAGAATACAGCCGGGAGACAGACTAGGGAGTGGATACTGACAGAATACAGCCGGGAGACAGACTAGGAGTGGATACTGACAGAATACAGCCGGGAGACAGACTAGGGAGTGGATACTGACAGAATACAGCCTGGAGACAGACTAGGGAGTGGATACTGACAGAATACAGCCGGGAGACAGACTAGGGAGTGGATACTGACAGAATACAGCCGGGAGACAGACTAGGGAGTGGAAACTGACAGAATACAGCCTGGGAGACAGACTAGGGAGTGGAAACTGACAGAATGCAGCCGGGAGACAGACTAGGGAGTGGATACTGACAGAATACAGCCGCGAGACAGACTAGGGAGTGGATACTGACAGAATACAGCCGGGAGACAGACTAGGGAGTGGGTACTGACAGAATACAGCCGGGAGACAGACTAGGGAGTGGATACTGACAGAATACAGCCGGGAGACAGACTAGGGAGTGGATACTGACAGAATACAGCCGGGAGACAGACTAGGGAGTGGATACTGACAGAATACAGCCTGGAGACAGACTAGGGAGTGGATACTGACAGAATACAGCCGGGAGACAGACTAGTGAGTGGATACTGACAGAATACAGCCGGGAGACAGACTAGGGAGTGGATACTGACAGAATACAGCCTGGAGACAGACTAGGGAGGTGGATACTGACAGAATACAGCCGGGAGACAGACTAGGGAGTGGATACTGACAGAATACAGCCGGGAGACAGACTAGGGAGTGGATACTGACAGAATACAGCCGGGAGACAGACTAGGGAGTGGATACTGACAGAATACAGCCGGGAGACAGACTAGGGAGTGGATACTGACAGAATACAGCTGGGAGACAGACTAGGGAGTGGATACTGACAGAATACAGCCGGGAGACAGACTCAGGCGTTAGGATCAACGACAAGTGTCAGTCTTTGTCTATGGTATGTTCACACAATTATTATATATCAAAAAAACAAAATGTGGACTGGGCATAAGGTAGACGAATTCAAACTATAATAAAACTCGGTCTTCATCTTTTGTGTCTTCTTAATATAAATAAATATAAATAAATATGCATGTGTGCATCATTATAATATAACTCAGTGTTCATATTAAATCCATTAAATAACTTCATTAAAGCTGCAATATGAAAGTCTTTGGGAGACCTGAAATCTGTACCAAAGCAAGTTCTAAGAAGCGGTAGATCTGTTCTATTTCTATGCTTCCCGTGCTTAAGTTAATTTTTTTTTTGGCATCTTTTACTTTCGTTTTTGTACAGCAGCTTCAAACAGCTGGAAAAAATATATATTTTTCACAGCGGTTTAGATGGTACAATGATTAACTACTCTCTGTTGTTGGTCACAAACTGAAATTAGTGCGAAAAATTCAAATTTTAGCAACCAGGAAATGGTGGAGCGATTTCTGCCTAGTGCATCTACAGTTGAAGTCTACATACACTTACGTTGGAGTCATTAAAACTCGTTTTTTCCAACCACTTTACAAATGTTTTGTTAACAAACTATAGTTTTCGCAAGTCGGTTAGGACACCTACTTTGTGCATGACAAGTAATTTTTCCAACAATTGTTTGTTTACAGACAGATTATTTCACTTAATCATAATTCCAGTGAGTCAGAAGTTTACATACACTTAAGTTGACTGTGCCTTTAAACAGCTTGGAAAATTCCAGAAAATGATGTCATGGCTTTAGAAGCTTCTGACAGGCTAATTGACATAATTTGAGTCAATTGGAGGTGTACCTGTGGATGTATTTCAAGGCCTACCTTCAAACCCAGTGCCTCTTTGCTTGACATCATGGGATAATCAAAAGAAATCAGCCAAGACCTCAGAAAAAAAATTGTAGACTTCCACAAGTCTGGTTCATCCTTGGGAGCAATTTCCAAATGCCTGAAGGTACCACGTTCATCGGTACAAACAATAGTACGCGAGTATAAACACCATGGGACCACGCAGCCGTCATACCGATCAGGAAGGAGACGTGTTCTGTCTCCTAGAGATTAACGTACTTTGGTGTGAAAAGTGCAAATCAATCCCAGAACAACAGCAAAGGACCTTGTGAGGATGCTGGAGGAAACAGGTATAAAAGTATCTACATCCACAGTAAAACGAGTCGACATAACCTGAAAGGCCGCTCAGCAAGGAAGAAGCCACTGCTCCAAAGCCGCCATAAAAAAGCCAGACTAGTTTGCAACTGCACATGGGGACAAAGATTGTACTTTTTGGAGAAATGTCCTCTGGTCTGATGATACAAAAATAGAACTGTTTGGCCATAATGACCATCGTTATGTTTGGAGGAAAAAGGGGGATGCTTGCAAGCTGAAGAACACCCATCCCAACCGTGAAGCACGGGGGTGGCAGCATCATGTTGTGGGGGTGCTTTGCTGCAGGAGGGACTGATGCACTTCACAAAATAGATGGCATCATGAGCGAGGAAAATTATGTGGATATATTGAAACAACATCTCAAGACATCAGTCAGGAAGTTAAAGCTTGGTCGCAAATGGGTCTTCCAAATGGACAATGACCCCAAGCTTACTTCCAAAGTTGTGGCAAAATGGCTTAAGGACAACAAAGTCAAGGTATTGGAGTGGCCATCACAAAGCCCTGACCTCAATCCCATAGAAAATTTGTTGGCAGAACTGAAAAAGCGTGTGCGAGCAAGGAGGCCTACAAACCTGACTCAGTTCCACCAGTTCTGTCAGGAGGAATGGGCCAAAATTCACCCAACTTATTGTGGGGAGTTTGTGGAAGGCTACCTGAAACGTTTGACCCAAGTTAAACAATTTAAAAGCAATGCTACCAAATACTAATTGAGTGTATGTAAACTTCTGACCCACTGGGAATGTGATGAAAGAAATAAAAGCTGAAATAAATCATTCTCTGTACTATTATTCTGACATTTGACATTCCCGTGTGGCTCAGTTGGTAGAGCATGGTGTTTGCAACGCCAGGGTTGTGGGTTCGATTCCCACGGGGGACCAGTACGGGGAAAAAAATGTATGAAATGTATGCATTCACTACTGTAAGTTGCTCTGGATAAGAGTGTCTGCTAAATGACTAAAATGTAAATGAGCTGAGCTCAACTGCGGCTTGTCCTGGTGCAGCAAAATGTTTTCAGAATAACGTGTCTGCTTGTGTTGATGTCCTGCTAGCTTGCTAAATTGTCCCTTTACTAAGCCATGGCTGGAGATTGGGATTTGAACTTGTGGTTTTGACTTAATTCTCTGTACAGGTCAATGATGATTCTGATCTAACCATAAATTAATATATTGTGCCACTGGCCTGAGATGATTGAAGTTCAAGATGTAGCCTGTTAACTAGCTAGCTAACTTAGCTGCGTCATTGTTGCCCATGTGAGGAAGTTAGGCTGTGTTGCTGAAAAGGAGATTAATATGCATGTATTTACATGGCTTTCTGTCACTGATCCCTCATATCCTAAAACTTCTCTCCACATATTCTGGTGAGTCTGTGGAGATTTTTTCTAACTTGTCGTGTCTTTGGGTACCATTAAACGGAAGACATGTTTATCAATTAACTCCCTGTAATTATTATCACGCGATTAAACTGATTAATGGTTTAATTGTAATTAACTAGGAGATCGGGGCACCAAGGAGAATATTCAGATTACAAAGTTATAATTTTCCTAACATAACTTTCCTATATTATTATATAGGCCGATTATCTTCTGGTTTAAATGGTGTATTTTACCTCTAGTCCAGTCTCATTCCAAACGTCGTAAATTGTTGTATCTGCACGAACCCAGTCTTTACTAAAATCATCCATACATCAATTGTCTTAAAATCATTTATTTACTACACTAAGTAATTAACAGAAAAACATACAAACAGCAATTATCGTCACAAAGGATTGGTATAGTAATGTGCCCTAATGGCTAACAAGCATGGCTGGTCTGTTAGACAATGGGTCATAAACGGTCAGCTGAGAAGTTACACAGAGTTCATTAATATTAACAATTGAAGGCTCACTCATTCGGGAACAATTGCAATCAATATATATTTACGCTCAGTGTGTCGTTGTTCTTTGTTGGAGAGTTCGGTTCTGTTGGAGAGTCTCTCTCTCGGTTAGAATGGATCTTTCAAAGCGACATTCATTAATGTCATCATCGAATGGTTGTTTCGTTGGTCTTCGCGTTCAATGATATAATTTACTTAGCTGCAGACTAATAATTAATATCAAAGACTTGTTCTTATTCTGTCGGTATCAATAGTCTAAAAGTTAACCACGTGGTATTGTTCACTTTCAGTAGAGTACTTGGATGGTCAACCTATTGGCCCACTTCTCGCAATGGAGTGGGGGCCTGGTCTGAAGAAATGTAAATCAGGGGGTGTTTTATAGTGCCCATAGAACAGGCTTGTCAAATGACGCCTGGTCCTGTATGGGTCCCTGGGGGCGTGCCTATGACTGAGTTAGATTTGGTTACAGAAATACAATTCTATCACATTACATCAGTACATAGCATCTCAATGTCTTACAAAAGCTTTATCCTTATTAATACATTCCATACACCCATATGATGCAAGTCTTAAGCTGATGCTATTATATAAACAGTTTTATGGTAATATGGCTATATTGTCTCTTCTGAGTATCACAAAATTGTACCAAGCGGATCAGTTCGTAGCTGGATTCTTCACCAATCTTCCATACCTTCTCCAGAACACAAAATGTCGCTTGGCTCTCCAATTCTATGAGTTGGAAGAATTTCCTGTGTCTCTCTATGGGCCATGTGGCCAGAGACTCTCCTGGAATTTTAGAGTTTTTACAACCCTTTACACACAGGGTGGATTGGGGGGGGGTGGTAGGTTGGGTGGTGGTGCAAAAGGGAGGGGTCAACTGTCCTCCCTGTACCAAAAGAGGCCAACGTCATGACAAACTATATAAAAGGTACACCAAATTTAAAGGGATGGTTTTAGATAAATTAACTGAAACCCATATTGTATATAAAAAAAAGACAGCAATTTTGAAACTGCAGTAAAAAAGTGCAGTAACTGCAGTTAACTATGGTATTTTGGACGCAGTAATTGCAGCATAACTGCAGTTATACTGCACTCTTGACTGAAATCTTTTTTTCGTAAGGGGTACATTTCCTGAATCGGGTCCCAGGAGCTTAATTTAACTGTCATAAACCATCAGAACCCCACAAATAAGCTTGTTTTACTCAAATGTTGGTTAACATGGATGGTCAGTGCTTGCATCCATAGCTCCTATGAATCTGAGGTTACTGAGCTCTACACCAAACCAAGGTAATCATGTATGTTTTCCTGCTTCCATAGACGGGTTGGTTGTTTAGTAACAAAACAGACATGGTTGGGTTAGATTGTTGACGACATGTAAACTATATTTAGTCTCCAATTTTTATTGAACACATATATATACACATTTACTCAATGAGCACTTGTCTTAAATACATCATTACAGTTGTTTGGTTAGCTAGCTGATTTTTACCATATTAGCATAGACGTGAAATCAGTCAAAAACACCTCAAAACGAGACATGGTATCAAGAACAAGATAAAACTAACTGAAACGAGCCATCTACGATTCCCCACATGGCAGCTTCTGGTCATTGTTGCTAACTATCTGGCCATCCAGAATCACAAAAACACATGGACTTCCGTCACATCTGGACACATCGTTTTCGGTGACATTGTCAGCTAACAAGGGATAACGTGGTGAGAAGATAGAGACAAACCACCAGAGCTCTACCACCATGCCCCTGCCCAGTCATGTGAAACCCATTGATTAGGATGTTGCGATTATATTTTAACTGTGTATTTTTCACTATAGACTGAGTGTACAAAACATTATGAACACGTTTCCATGACAGACTGACCAGGTGAATCCAGGTGAAAGATATGATCCCTTATTGATGTCACATGTTTAATCCACTTCAGTCAATGTAGATGAAGGGGAGGAGACAGTTTAGAGAAGGATTTTTGAGACAATGGAGACATGGATTGTGTATGTGTGCCATTCAGAGGGTGAATGGGCAAGACAAAAGCTTTAAGTGCCTTTGAACAGGGTATGGTAAGAGTTAAATTCAATAAGAGAGAAGCTGCGAAAGTAAAGAGAAGGGAGGTCCAGAAAAGTGATTTTTGGGAAAGATTTGGTGAAGTGGTGATTGTGAAGGGCTATACAAATTCCAGTCACAAGATGGGGACTTTAAATAGGTCTATGGCACGTCAAGGGAACTGAAATCTGGACACTGACTGTAGGTCTATAACCTCTCACATAATCTAAATATTAACTCCTTCAGAATTAAGCATTTCTTGAAGTAAAATGATACACCAAATGTAGCCTACATTTTGACTCAGGAGCTGAGAAATAGGATTCCTTTCTTTCAGCAACTTGAGAGAAAGCGAATTCACAGTTAGGGGCCGTCTGTAAAGGTGGCTTCTTTATCAGCGTCATAAAAGCTGGAAAGTACACATACAATATGCATCCAAGCCTAACTGAAATCTTATCAGAAACATGTTGGGTCATTTTCACAGGTTTCTGTTTCCTTACAACCGGTCAAACTGATGTCATTTGGACATTTTGTACAGAAAATCACCCTTTTTTTTTGTTATTACACTTTCTCTCCGGTCCCTAAACGTCTTTGCTCCATGAAAGAAGCAGAGATGACAGAGAAAGCTTTACCAATGTCTACTAGATTGAAGCGTTTTATTGTATCGATTTATGAAATTATTCTGGTGAGCAACGGTTGATTTCGTCTTCCAAAACAACAAGTAATGACAGAAGAGAAGCTGCATGTATCTATTTGTAGACAAGTTGACTAACAAATAGCCAATCGAATTATCGGAAATTAGGCCTAAAGCAGAAACATAGCTTAACTAGGAACAAAAATCCTGCATCCTCTGTAAAAATTATTTAAATTTTTTTTTTTAAATAGTTCCTCCGTCTCTGACTAGCCTACAGAACACTTTCTATATTAGCGGGTTAAGATCGGGTGCACCCCTCAGATTTTCACTGTCACATATAGTCCGGCAGTTGCGGATGGGTTATGAGCAATTGCAGGCGGGAACAACAGCTGACCAGCGCATCACTAATATCAATGACACTACCGATATGCATTCCATCATAACTTCTTAAGCAGTATAATGGTATTATTAAAGACTTTATATGGGAGGGGAAAAAGACCACGCATCAGTATGCAGAAAATGTATTCCCCTAAAGAAAGAGGGTTAAGACAGCCACCAGATGTGGTCCTGTATAATTTGACTTTCCAGCTATTTAGAATGACTCAGAACTGGAGGAGAGGATGTTGAGGGGAGACGTGTTGGAAAGTGGTTTGACAAGTGGTTTGGAAAGTGCAAGAATTTGGTATATTTTTGTCATTTGAAGAAATGGGGAATAAGTATAAAAACGGTGTGATAATGAGGTATGGAGATATATGCTAATTTAAAGCTATGTCAAATCAAATGCGATGATGCGGTATGGAGATATGCTAATTAAAAAAAAAACGGTGTAGTAATGAGGTATACGCTAATTAAAAGCTATCTCAACACTAGGTGGTGCCGTTATGTCAAAAGGCAACGATGAGGTAGAAGCTTTCTTCTCACTACCAAGTTCTGTACAATCAGCTTCATTATGTTACAAAATACCTGTTAAAAAAAGTTAATAAATGACAACTTTGAAAATGTCAGAATTGTGGCAAAGCGATTTACAATGCGAGATAGATAAGACATGGTTGTATATTATGTCATATATATGTGGCAAAATGTCAGAGAAGCCAAGAGAAAAGCTATACAATTTAACGTTTTTTTGTTTGTTTTTCCTTCATATATTTTATTTTACTCCACTAAAAAGGTTACATAGGATGGGTTTGTCACAGGATGATTAATGTGTGTTGCCGATGTGAATGGGTCAAAAGGAACCATCCTAGATGCACTGTGGGAAAGCTCGTTTTTTGCACCCCCTATGGGACAAAGCCTTACAGTGCATGGGAGAAGGCCTTGTATTCCAAGACTGTTGAGTGACAAGTCTGAAATAAAATGGATTATTAACCAGACAGTGTAAAATATTATGTTGAAGTATTGTGTCTGTGTTAAACATTCAAACAGTTCTAATGAGCCAGTGTTCACGGAGTGGATGAACATGTTAATTAAAAATAAAAACACTGTATTAAAATCATCTTAGCAACGAAGCTGGAGAAAAATAAAAGATATAGGAACAATTCTTGTGTTTCCTTAAGGGCACATAACTGAATATCATGTTCATGAAATAGCAGATAATGTATCAGGAAAACATCTCCCTATGGTTTTATGTGTTTTGTATTGTTGTTGTTTATTGTTAAAAAAAAAATTATTAACGTCTATTCAAACAAAAAAAATACAATTCTATATAAGCAATCAAAAAAAAAAAAAAAATTGAAAAATTATAAAAAAGTAAGACATAAGACCTCCAACTTTTTCAAATGCACTTCCGGTCAGGTTGTTTGGAGTGTACATCCAGTACACTCTTAGAAAAGAAGACGCTACCAGGAAAGGGTTCTTCAATTGTCCCCATAGGAGAACCATCTAAAAATAACACATTTCTCTTTTCACTATACGCAAGGTTCTACATAGCACCTTTATCACCACCGAAGGGTTCTACCTGGGGGGAAAAACAAAGAATCTTTTTATTTCTAAGACAGAGTATGATCCACAAGTTGTGTTTTAATAAGCGAGTGGACAGTTTAGTTTCCACAAAGAGACATCTGTAAAGCTATCCCAAGGAGGAACCAATAGAGAAGCCATTACGCCATGGGGAAGGCTTTAGAAGCGACAATTATACAGTATAGTATTGGTCCCAAAGTCCACAGAACTCACCACAGTTATTATTTCAATATGGAGAAGAAGCCAGGAAGCACAAAATAAAAATGTACTTCTGGAGGAAATCAATTTAATTTGTAAAAACCTGGAGAATCAAATCAACACAGCAGATGTTCCATTTCCTTTCAGCCTGGTCTCAGATCTGTTTGTGGTGTCCTGTGAACTCCTACAGCAGCGTGACAATGACATGCTATAGGAGTTTGCACTAGGACAACACAATGAGATCTGGAACCAGGCTAATTTCCTTTTGGTTTGCCAGTAGGACATACCCAACAATAACCGGATAGGTACTGAGAACAGGACAACGTGACAGACAGGCATTACTGTACACAGGTCACACACAGTTCATAAAAAGGGAGTTCCTGCAACTCCTACGACCATTTTAATATCTTGTGATAATGATTAGATGGCAAGGCAGTACAAACACATCTGGAACCAGGCTAGGCTCCTACAGTACTTAGGCCTTATCCCAAACTAAACAAAAACCCCTCTCTTGCCCACACTAGATCCTTTCAGATCAGCTATAGGGGTTGAACAAGGGCCAAGGGAGAGCAAAGGAGGTCTCCGTCTGTTTGGGACTTGGCCATGGGAGTTGCTTAGCCTGGTGAACCCAGATTGGAACGCTGCGCTCACCAGCTTTCAGGTCTGGTTTATCCAGGCTAGGAGTTACTGTATCATTCATTAAAGGAGTCAGTCAGTGGTTCTAAAATTTGGACCGTGCTTTGGTAAACGTTTCAGGAAGGATCTCTCTCTCTCTCTCTGTTAATCAGAACAGATGGGTTCGATTCAATCAAAGACAAGACGGAAAAAAATATATAATAATCAGGAAAACTCATTCAAATCAAAGTGAGTTTTATTTTCTGATTCTTTCTTCACCCAGTAAACATTGTCTATGAATCACATTACTTAAAATGGTGTTTTTCAAGTTTTGCGCAGTAGTAATGCTTTTCCACAGTGCAGTTTTTCCTGTACTGTGTGTTTGATTGAATACCAGCCCAACACAGAAATCCCATCCATATTATCGTCATCGATTCAAATCAAACCTTGCATATTAAAGTTAAAATATTGCTGAAAGATACAACTATTCTTCTGAATATAATATATTTTATATGTATTATATATACACACATACACACCCCCTACTGTACTTCGTCTCACACTGTAATCCTAACATCAAATGTTACCACTTGCATACTACCTTTTAATTAAATAATTTCTAACCCCTTTAAGAGCAATTCCAACAAATACGTAGACTTCTAAAATATTGTTCTTTACAGTTTGACAAAACATTGAGTCTAGTAAGAAGTAGAATATTGGAACCGTTGAGGAGTGGCTCAGCTCAAGTGAGTTGGAATGGACACTGGATTACAAATACAGTGCAACTAAACTCATTGGTTAACAGGCTAGACAGGAAGGAAGCACAAAATTATTTCCTCACAATCTCAAGTAAATGTTTAAGTTACCCCACATGTTCCCACAGCAGCAGACACCAGTTCAACTTATGTGTACAAAACATTAAGAACACCTGCTCTTTCCATGACATAGACTGACCAGGTGAATCCAGGTGAAAGCTATGATCCCTTATTGATGTCACCTGTTAAATCCACTTCAATCAGTGTAGATGAAGGGGAGGAGACAGGTTAAATAAGGATTTTTAAGCCTTGAGACATGGATTGTGTATGTGTGCCATTCAGAGGGTGAATGGGCAAGACAAAATATTGGAAGTGCCTATTGAACGGGGTATGGTAGTAGGTGTCAGGTGCGCCGGTTTGTGTCAAGAACTGTAACGCTGTTGGGTTTTTCACGCTCAACAGTTTCCCGTGTGTATCAAGAACGGTCCACCACCCAAAGGACCACAAGCCAACTTGTCACAACTGTGAGAAGCATTGGAGTCAATATGGGGCCAACATCCCTGTGGAACGCTTTCGACACCTTGTAGAGTCCATGACCCTGACGAATTGAGGCTGTTCAGAGGGGAAAAGGGAGGGGTGTAACTCAATATTAGGAAGGCGTTCTTAATGTTTTGTACACTATGTATATATATCATCCCATGTAATTGTTTTGTTTGTAATAGGGCTATCATAATAGTATATTTTGACAAGTCACAGATTTTATATTAGGTCTTTGTTCAGCTAAATATATGATATATTCTATGTACAGTAATACATTGGAAATCAGAACAGTGTGCTGGTTGCTATAGCTACTGTGTTTGTTTGTTTGTTTGTTTGTTTGTTTACATCCAAGCTTTACACACAAGCTCTATCTATATCAAGGGTGAGGTCAATTGCCAGGTATATATCTAGAACCTAAAACAAGTTCATAGAGGGGAGAAAAAAAAAAAATGTTTTCAGCAGTAATGAACGATAGAAACATGCTTAATGTTTTCAATTTTTATCATTTAAAAAATAAGTTCTATTATTAAGTTTAGTGAAGACCATTATCTCTGATAGACAGATCATACTAAACGGCCAAAGCCTAAGTCAAGTGTATTTAGTATCTTGAAAATGTTTGTCCTCTGGGTCGTATTTCACACCGTAGCACTACACAACAGAAAGTCAAAAAAATAAAAAAAACAGGCTTTTGTTGTTGGACAAATTCAGGTCGTGTCCCTCTCTGTTTTCAGTCCGTTTTCCTCCGTTTGGTGTCTAGTGAATACAACAAGACTAACCCAGGATATGCCGATAGCCTTGTATTGTAATAGCTTTACTACGGTTCTTCCTTCAAGTCAGCTAAAAATCTGTGCAATATTCTCCGTACATCCACAGAGAAACCGTCAGCCAGCTAGTCAGTCAGTCACCCACTGTCCCCTACCTGTGTGCTTAGTTAGGATCCATTTTGTTTAGGAAGACATTCTGTTCAGAGCAACGCAGCCTTTAGTCTTTAACTAGCTAGCTTGGTAGCTTGGTAGCATAACAGTCGGTTGATGCTGCTGCTAGCTAGCTTGGTAGCATAACAGTCGGTTGATGCTGCTGCTAGCTAGCTTGGTAGCATAACAGTTGGTTGATGCTGCTGCTAGCTAGCTTGGTAGAATAACGGTTGGTTGATGATGTTGCTAGCTAGCTTGGTAGCATAACAGTCGGTTGATGCTGCTGCTAGCTAGTTTGGTAGCATAACGGTCGGTTGATGCTGTTGCTAGCTAGCTTGGTAGAATAACAGTTGGTTGATGCTGCTACTAGCTAGCTTGGTAGAATAACAGTTGGTTGATGCTGCTACTAGCTAGCTTGGTAGAATAACAGTTGGTTGATGCTGTTGCTAGCTAGCTTGGTAGCATAACGGTCGGTTGATGCTGTTGCTAGCTAGCTTGGTAGCATAACGGTCGGTTGATGCTGTTGCTAGCTAGCTTGGTAGCATAACGGTCGGTTGATGCTGTTGCTAGCTAGCTTGGTAGAATAACAGTTGGTTGATGCTGTTGCTAGCTATCTTGGTAGCATATCAGTTGGTTGATGCTGCTGCTAGCTAGCTTGGTAGCATAACGGTCGGTTGATGCTGCTGCTAGCTAGCTTGGTAGCATAACAGTTGGTTGATGCTGTTGCTAGCTAGCTTGGTAGCATAACGGTCGGTTGATGCTGTTGCTAGCTAGCTTGGTAGCATAACGGTCGGTTGATGCTGTTGCTAGCTAGCTTGGTAGAATAACAGTTGGTTGATGCTGTTGCTAGCTATCTTGGTAGCATATCAGTTGGTTGATGCTGCTGCTAGCTAGCTTGGTAGCATAACGGTCGGTTGATGCTGCTGCTAGCTAGCTTGGTAGCATAACAGTTGGTTGATGCTGCTGCTAGCTAGCTTGGTAGCATAACGGTCGGTTGATGCAGTTTGTTTGTGTAGTTAGGTACTCAGGTACTCATGCAGGTCCCAGTGGTAGCTATGACAGTCTGAACGTGTTGTTCTTGTTGCTGTTATTGGTAACTCCTTGATGCTGGGAGCAACATCTTAGTTCACAGTAATGACTGGTTAAAAACAAGAAAAAAAAATAGATGCTGGGCAGATGAGGGATGAGTGTCTGGAAGGTGTAGGCCACACACAAGTAGCCAAAGAATCTCTCTCAGACACACACACACACACACACACACACACACACACACACACACACACACACACACACACACACACACACACACACACACACACACACACACACACACACACAGCCAAACTCTTCCTCTCTCTCACACACATACACTCTCCCCCTCTTGCGTGTGTGTTCTACATGGCCTCCGTGGCAGCAGGGGGCAGTATTCCCCTGTCTCTCAGGCGATCTCTCATGGCGTTAAAGATACTGAGCTGCTGCTCTGGCTGCAGGACCAACAGCTGCTGTAACACCTTGCTGGGGTTGGGACCTCTGTGACACAGACATAACATAACATCAACATTACATATTATAACGTAACATAAACAGCTGCTGGGGTTGAGACCTCTGGGACACAGACATAACATTAACATAACAACCATCAACATGACATATTATAACATAAACAGGTGCTGGGGTTGGGACCTCTGGCCTGGAAGATGGATACACAGGACAGGGTTACCGCATGATAGATAACTACCCCAAACCTCCTATCAAACCACAGGACAGGGTCAGCCAAAATACATCACTAACTAACCCAAACCTCCTATCAAACCACAGGACAGGGTCAGCCAAAATACATCACTAACTAACCCAAACCTCCTATCAAACCACAGGACAGGGTCAGCCAAAATACATCACTAACTAACCCAAACCACAGGACAGGGTCAGCCATAATACATCACTACCCCAAACCTCCTATCAAACCACAGGACAGGGTCAGCCAAAATACATCACTAACTAACCCAAACCACAGAACAGAGTCAGCCAAAATACATCACTAACTAACCCAAACCTCCTATCAAACCACAGGACAGGGTCAGCCAAAATACATCACTAACTAACCCAAACCACAGGACAGGGTCAGCCATAATACATCACTACCCCAAACCTCCTATCAAACCACAGGACAGGGTCAGCCATAATACATCACTACCCCAAACCTCCTATCAAACCACAGGACAGGGTCAGCCAAAATACATCACTAACTAACCCAAACCACAGGACAGGGTCAGCCATAATACATCACTACCCCAAACCTCCTATCAAACCACAGGACAGGGTCACCGCACGATACATCACTACCATTAACCTGTCATTAAACCACAAGACAGTCATCATTGTTAACATCTTACTGGAGTTGGGACCTCTGGTACAGATCAACACACCATCTTGTATAGATACAGAAGGTCTTTCCGTCAGTTAGAAACCAACCCCTGATCTAAACAGCTTGGAGTCGACCATCTTATCCAACTGGTCACCATCTCTCTCCATCTGGCTGTCAGTTAGAAACCAACCCCTGATCTAAACAGCTTGGAGTCGACCATCTTATCCAACTGGTCACCATCTCTCTCCATCTGGCCGTCAGTTAGAAACCAACCCCTGATCTAAACAGCTTGGAGTCGACCATCTTATCCAACTGGTCACCATCTCTCTCCATCTGGCTGTTAGACACCAACCCCTGATCTAAACAGCTTGGAGTCGACCATCTTATCCAACTGGTCACCATCTCTCTCCATCTGGCTGTCAGTTAGACACCAACCCCTGATCTAAACAGCTTGGAGTCGACCATCTTATCCAACTGGTCACCATCTCTCTCCATCTGGCTGTCAGAAACCAACCCCTGATCTAAACAGCTTGGAGTCGACCATCTTATCCAACTGGTCACCATCTCTCTCCATCTGGCTGTCAGTTAGACACCAACCCCTGATCTAAACAGCTTGGAGTTGACCATCTTATCCAACTGGTCACCATCTCTCTCCATCTGGCTGTCAGTTAGAAACCAACCCCTGATCTAAACAGCTTGGAGTCGACCATCTTATCCAACTGGTCACCATCTCTCTCCATCTGGCTGTTAGACACCAACCCCTGATCTAAACAGCTTGGAGTCGACCATCTTATCCAACTGGTCACCATCTCTCTCCATCTGGCTGTCAGTTAGACACCAACCCCTGATCTAAACAGCTTGGAGTCGACCATCTTATCCAACTGGTCACCAACTCTCTCCATCTGGCTGTCAGTTAGACACCAACCCCTGATCTAAACAGCTTGGAGTCGACCATCTTATCCAACTGGTCACCATCTCTCTCCATCTGGCTGTCAGTTAGACACCAACCCCTGATCTAAACAGCTTGGAGTCGACCATCTTATCCAACTGGTCACCATCTCTCTCCATCTGGCTGTCAGTTAGACACCAACCCCTGATCTAAACAGCTTGGAGTCGACCATCTTATCCAACTGGTC
The DNA here is from genome assembly GCF_965601325.2 of Salmo salar. Taxonomy (NCBI): domain Eukaryota; kingdom Metazoa; phylum Chordata; class Actinopteri; order Salmoniformes; family Salmonidae; genus Salmo; species Salmo salar. The sequence goes on from NC_138314.1 coordinate 46,228,793, forward strand.
ACCATCTCTCTCCATCTGGCTGTCAGTTAGAAACCAACCCCTGATCTAAACAGCTTGGAGTCGACCATCTTATCCAACTGGTCACCATCTCTCTCCATCTGGCCGTCAGTTAGAAACCAACCCCTGATCTAAACAGCTTGGAGTCGACCATCTTATCCAACTGGTCACCATCTCTCTCCATCTGGCTGTTAGACACCAACCCCTGATCTAAACAGCTTGGAGTCGACCATCTTATCCAACTGGTCACCATCTCTCTCCATCTGGCTGTTAGACACCAACCCCTGATCTAAACAGCTTGGAGTCGACCATCTTATCCAACTGGTCACCAACTCTCTCCATCTGGCTGTCAGTTAGACACCAACCCCTGATCTAAACAGCTTGGAGTCGACCATCTTATCCAACTGGTCACCATCTCTCTCCATCTGGCTGTCAGTTAGACACCAACCCCTGATCTAAACAGCTTGGAGTCGACCATCTTATCCAACTGGTCACCATCTCTCTCCATCTGGCCGTCAGTTAGAAACCAACCCCTGATCTAAACAGCTTGGAGTCGACCATCTTATCCAACTGGTCACCATCTCTCTCCATCTGGCCGTCAGTTAGACACCAACCCCTGATCTAAACAGCTTGGAGTCGACCATCTTATCCAACTGGTCACCATCTCTCTCCATCTGGCTGTCAGTTAGACACCAACCCCTGATCTAAACAGCTTGGAGTCGACCATCTTATCCAACTGGTCACCATCTCTCTCCATCTGGCCGTCAGTTAGAAACCAACCCCTGATCTAAACAGCTTGGAGTCGACCATCTTATCCAACTGGTCACCATTGCTCTTCATCTGGCTGACAATTAGACTTGGCGAGTGGTTACATTTCTTCAGCCTCATCCCTCGGCTTTTTAACCAAACAGTTCCAGTACTGCTAGTTGCCCCTTTAAATTAACAGTTGTTGCCTATTGATCCTCTTAAAGATCATCCATACCTGATAAAAGCTGACGTAAACTGGCTAATAAACTATGTCAATTACTCCCTATTCCCTAAGTAGTGCATTATGGGTATTTGTCTGGCTACGTTAATGTGACGACCATTTACCTGATGAAGCTGGCTACGTTAATGTGACGACCCTTACCTGATGAAGCTGGCTACGTTAATGTGACGACCATTTACCTGATGAAGCTGGCTACGTTAATGTGACGACCCTTACCTGATGAAGCTGGCTACGTTAATGTGACGACCCTTACCTGATGAAGCTGGCTACGTTAATTTGACGACCCTTACCTGATGAAGCTGGCTACGTTAATGTGATGACCTTTACCTGATGAAGCTGGCTACGTTAATGTGACTACCCTTACCTGATGAAGCTGGCTACGTTAATGTGACTACCCTTACCTGATGAAGCTGGCTACGTTAATGTGACTACCCTTACCTGATGAAGCTGGCTATGTTAATTTGACGACCCTTACCTGATGAAGCTGGCTACGTTAATGTGATGACCTTTACCTGATGAAGCTGGCTACGTTAATTTGACGACCCTTACCTGATGAAGCTGGCTATGTTAATGTGACGACCCTTACCTGATGAAGCTGGCTATGTTAATTTGACGACCCTTACCTGATGAAGCTGGCTATGTTAATGTGACTACCCTTACCTGATGAAGCTGGCTATGTTAATTTGACGACCCTTACCTGATGAAGCTGGCTACGTTAATGTGATGACCTTTACCTGATGAAGCTGGCTACGTTAATTTGACGACCCTTACCTGATGAAGCTGGCTATGTTAATGTGACGACCCTTACCTGATGAAGCTGGCTATGTTAATTTGACGACCCTTACCTGATGAAGCTGGCTATGTTAATGTGACTACCCTTACCTGATGAAGCTGGCTATGTTAATTTGACGACCCTTACCTGATGAAGCTGGCTATGTTAATTTGACGACCCTTACCTGATGAAGCTGGCTATGTTAATTTGACGACCCTTACCTGATGAAGCTGGCTATGTTAATTTGACGACCCTTACCTGATGAAGCTGGCTATGTAAACGTGAGTGAAGGTAGCCATCAGATACTGACAGTCGAAGCGATCCATGATGCCTCCGTGACCAGGGATGGTGTCTGCAAAGTCCTGACAGGAGAGAGAGAGAAGTTACTACAGAGAAAGTCCAGACAGGAGAGAGAGAGGGAGAGAAGTTATTACAGAGAAAGTCCTGACAGGAGAGAGAGAGAAGTTACTACAGAGAAAGTCCTGACAGGAGAGAGAGAGAGAGGTTACTACAGAGAAAGTCCTGACAGAGAGAGAGAGAGAGAGGTTACTACAGAGAAAGTCCTGACAGAGAGAGAGAAGTTATTACAGAGAAAGTCCAGACAGGAGAGAGAGAGAAGTTACTACAGAGAAAGTCCTGACAGGAGAGAGAGAAGTTATTACAGAGAAAGTCCCGACAGAGAGAGAGAGAGAGGTTACTACAGAGAAAGTCCTGACGGAGAGAGAGAGAGAGGTTACTACAGAGAAAGTCCTGACAGGAGAGAGAGAGAAGTTACTACAGAGAAAGTCCAGACAGGAGAGAGAGAGAAGTTACTACAGAGAAAGTCCTGACAGGAGAGAGAGAAGTTATTACAGAGAAAGTCCCGACAGAGAGAGAGAGAGAGGTTACTACAGAGAAAGTCCTGACGGAGAGAGAGAGAGAGGTTACTACAGAGAAAGTCCCGACAGAGAGAGAGAGAGAGAGGTTACTACTAGGGTTGAGCAGTATAAAGTATACCAGACAGGAGAGAGAGAGAGAGAGAGAGAGAGAGAGAGAGAGAACTTACTACTAGGGTTGAGCAGTATAACGTATACCAGACAGGAGAGAGAGAGAGAGAGAGAGAGAGAAGTTACTACTAGGGTTGAGCAGTATAACGTATACCAGACAGGAGAGAGAGAGAGAGAGAGAGAGAGAAGTTACTACTAGGGTTGAGCAGTATAACGTATACCAGACAGGAGAGAGAGAGAGAGAGAGAGAGAGAGAGAGAGAGAGAGAGAGAGAGAGAGAAGTTACTACTAGGGTTGAGCAGTATAACGTATACCAGACAGGAGAGAGAGAGAGAGAGAGAGAGAGAGAGAGAGAGAGAGAGAGAGAAGTTACTACTAGGGTTGAGCAGTATAACGTATACCAGACAGGAGAGAGAGAGAGAGAGAGAGAGAGAGAGAGAGAGAGAGAGAGAGAAGTTACTACTAGGGTTGAGCAGTATAACGTATACCAGACAGGAGAGAGAGAGAGAGAGAGAGAGAGAGAGAGAGAGAGAGAGAGAGAGAGAGAGAGAGAGAAGTTACTACTAGGGTTGAGCAGTATAACGTATACCAGACAGGAGAGAGAGAGAGGAGAGAGAGAGAGAGAGAGAGAGAGAGAGAGAGAGAGAGAGAGAGAGAGAGAGAGAGAGAGAGAGAGAGAAGTTACTACTAGGGTTGAGCAGTATAACGTATACCAGACAGGAGAGAGAGAGAGAGAGAGAGAGAGAGAGAGAGAGAGAGAGAGAGAGAGAGAGAGAGAGAGAGAGAGAGAGAGAGAAGTTACTACTAGGGTTGAGCAGTATAACGTATACCAGGCTATTTTTGGAAATACCCACGAGATGGTTTTTCAATACCGTTGAAACTATTTCTTTCAAGTTTTTTCAATAAATGTGAATATTTGTAGCTACTTTAAACAGTTAATACCTGCAGTCAACTTGTACAAATAC